>NC_059211.1:62108981-62136481 GCF_020615455.1 Coregonus clupeaformis | reverse complement strand
TCAATATATCTGGTCAATGAAGGTACAGGGAGTCAACATCAATATATCTGGTACAGGGAGTCAACATCAATATATCTGGTCAATGAAGGTACAGGGAGTCAACATCAATATATCTGGTACAGGGAGTCAACATCAATATATCTGGTACAGGGAGTCAACATCAATATATCTGGTACAGGGAGTCAACATCAATATATCTGGTCAATGAAGGTACAGGTAGTCAACATCAATATATCTGGTCAATGAAGGTACAGGGAGTCAACATCAATATATCTGGTACAGGGAGTCAACATCAATATATCTGGTACAGGGAGTCAACATCAATATATCTGGTACAGGGAGTCAACATCAATATATCTGGTCAATGAAGGTACAGGGAGTCAACATCAATATATATGGTCAATGAAGGTACAGGGAGTCAACATCAATATATCTGGTCAATGAAGGTACAGGGAGTCAACATCAATATATCTGGTCAATGAAGGTACAGGGAGTCAACATCAATATATCTGGTCAATGAAGGTACAGGGAGTCAACATCAATATATATGGTCAATGAAGGTACAGGGAGTCAACATCAATATATCTGGTCAATGAAGGTACAGGGAGTCAACATCAATATATCTGGTCAATGAAGGTACAGGGAGTCAACATCAATATATCTGGTCAATGAAGGTACAGGGAGTCAACATCAATATATCTGGTCAATGAAGGTACAGGGAGTCAACATCAATATATCTGGTACAGGGAGTCAACATCAATATATCTGGTACAGGGAGTCAACATCAATATATCTGGTACAGGGAGTCAACATCAATATATCTGGTCAATGAAGGTACAGGGAGTCAACATCAATATATATGGTCAATGAAGGTACAGGGAGTCAACATCAATATATCTGGTCAATGAAGGTACAGGGAGTCAACATCAATATATCTGGTCAATGAAGGTACAGGGAGTCAACATCAATATATCTGGTCAATGAAGGTACAGGGAGTCAACATCAATATATCTGGTACAGGGAGTCAACATCAATATATCAATCAATCAATTTTTCAATTTTATTTTATATAGCCCTTCTTACATCAGCTAATATCTCGAAGTGCTGTACAGAAACCCAGCC
The DNA here is from genome assembly GCF_020615455.1 of Coregonus clupeaformis. Classification (NCBI taxonomy): domain Eukaryota; kingdom Metazoa; phylum Chordata; class Actinopteri; order Salmoniformes; family Salmonidae; genus Coregonus; species Coregonus clupeaformis. The sequence goes on along the minus strand of NC_059211.1, from coordinate 62,135,359 downwards.
TAAAACCCCAAACAGCTAGTAATGCAGGTGTAGAAGCACGGTGGCTAGGAAAAACTCCCTAGAAAGGCGAAAGCCTAGGAAGAAACCTAGAGAGGAACCAGGCTATGAGGGGTGGCCAGTCCTCTTCTGGCTGTGCCGGGTGGAGATTATAACAGAACCATGCCAAGATGTTCAAAAATGTTCATAAGTGACAAGCATGGTCAAATAATAATCAGGAATAAATCTCAGTTGGCTTTTCATAGCCGATCATTAAGAGTTGAAAACAGCAGGTCTGGGACAGGTAGGGGTTCCATAACCGCAGGCAGAACAGTTGAAACTGGAATAGCAGCAAGGCCAGGCGGACTGGGGACAGCAAGGAGTCACCACGGCCGGTAGTCCCGACGTATGGTCCTAGGGCTCAGGTCTCTCAGTTGGCTTTTCATAGCCGATCATTAAAGAGTTGAAAACAGCAGGTCTGGGACAGGTAGGGGTTTCGTAGCCGCAGGCAGAACAGTTGAAACTGGAATAGCAGCAAGGCCAGGCGGACTGGGGACAGCAAGGTGTCATCATGCCCGGTAGTCCTGACGTATGGTCCTAGGGCTCAGGTTCTCAGAGAGAAAGAGAGAACGAGAGAATTAGAGAGAGCATACTTAAATTCACACAGGACACTGGATAAGACAGGAGAAGTACTCCAGGTATAACCAACTAACCCCAGCCCCCGACACATAAACTACTGCAGCATAAATACTGGAGGCTGAGACAGGAGCGGTCCGGAGACACTGTGGCCCCATCCGAAGAAACCCCCGGACAGGGCCAAACAGGAAGGATATAACCCCACCCACTCCGCCAAAGCACAGCCCCCGCACCACTAGAGGGATATCCCCAACCACCAACTTACAATCCTGAGACAAGGCCGAGTATAGCCCACAGAGGTCTCCACCACAGCACAAACCAAGGGGGGCGCCAACCCAGACAGGAAGATCACGTCAGTAACTCAACCCACTCAAGTGACGCACCCCTCCCAGGGACGGCATGAAAGAGCACCAGCAAGCCAGTGACTCAGCCCCTGCAACAGGGTTAGAGGCAGAGAACCCCAGTGGAGAGGGGAACCGGCCCGGCAGAGACAGCAAGGGCTGTTCGTTGCTCCAGCCTTTCCGTTCACCTTCACACTCCTGGGCCAGACTACACTCAATCATATGACCTACTGAAGAGATAAGTCTTCAGTAAAGACTTAAAGGTTGAGACCGAGTCTGCGTCTCTCACATGGGTAGGCAGACTGTTCCATAAAAATGGAGATCTATAGGAGAAAGCCCTGCCTCCCGCTGTTTGGTCAATGTTTGGTCAATATATCTGGTCAATGAAGGTACAGGGAGTCAACATCAATATATCTGGTACAGGGAGTCAACATCAATATATCTGGTCAATGAAGGTACAGGGAGTCAACATCAATATATCTGGTACAGGGAGTCAACATCAATATATCTGGTCAATGAAGGTACAGGGAGTCAACATCAATATATCTGGTACAGGGAGTCAACATCAATATATCTGGTCAATGAAGGTACAGGGAGTCAACATCAATATATCTGGTCAATGAAGGTACAGGGAGTCAACATCAATATATCTGGTACAGGGAGTCAACATCAATATATCTGGTCAATGAAGGTACAGGGAGTCAACATCAATATATCTGGTACAGGGAGTCAACATCAATATATCTGGTCAATGAAGGTACAGGGAGTCAACATCAATATATCTGGTACAGGGAGTCAACATCAATATATCTGGTCAATGAAGGTACAGGGAGTCAACATCAATATATCTGGTACAGGGAGTCAACATCAATATATCTGGTCAATGAAGGTACAGGGAGTCAACATCAATATATCTGGTACAGGGAGTCAACATCAATATATCTGGTCAATGAAGGTACAGGGAGTCAACATCAATATATCTGGTCAATGAAGGTACAGGGAGTCAACATCAATATATCTGGTCAATGAAGGTACAGGGAGTCAACATCAATATATCTGGTCAATGAAGGTACAGGGAGTCAACATCAATATATCTGGTCAATGAAGGTACAGGGAGTCAACATCAATATATCTGGTCAATGAAGGTACAGGGAGTCAACATCAATATATCTGGTACAGGGAGTCAACATCAATATATCTGGTCAATGAAGGTACAGGGAGTCAACATCAATATATCTGGTACAGGGAGTCAACATCAATATATCTGGTCAATGAAGGTACAGGGAGTCAACATCAATATATCTGGTACAGGGAGTCAACATCAATATATCTGGTACAGGGAGTCAACATCAATATATCTGGTACAGGGAGTCAACATCAATATATCTGGTCAATGAAGGTACAGGTAGTCAACATCAATATATCTGGTCAATGAAGGTACAGGGAGTCAACATCAATATATCTGGTACAGGGAGTCAACATCAATATATCTGGTACAGGGAGTCAACATCAATATATCTGGTACAGGAGTCAACATCAATATATCTGGTCAATGAAGGTACAGGGAGTCAACATCAATATATATGGTCAATGAAGGTACAGGGAGTCAACATCAATATATCTGGTCAATGAAGGTACAGGGAGTCAACATCAATATATCTGGTCAATGAAGGTACAGGGAGTCAACATCAATATATCTGGTCAATGAAGGTACAGGGAGTCAACATCAATATATCTGGTCAATGAAGGTACAGGGAGTCAACATCAATATATCTGGTACAGGGAGTCAACATCAATATATCTGGTACAGGAGTCAACATCAATATATCTGGTACAGGGAGTCAACATCAATATATCTGGTCAATGAAGGTACAGGGAGTCAACATCAATATATATGGTCAATGAAGGTACAGGGAGTCAACATCAATATATCTGGTCAATGAAGGTACAGGGAGTCAACATCAATATATCTGGTCAATGAAGGTACAGGGAGTCAACATCAATATATCTGGTCAATGAAGGTACAGGGAGTCAACATCAATATATCTGGTCAATGAAGGTACAGGGAGTCAACATCAATATATCTGGTCAATGAAGGTACAGGGAGTCAACATCAATATATCTGGTACAGGGAGTCAACATCAATATATCTGGTACAGGGAGTCAACATCAATATATCTGGTACAGGGAGTCAACATCAATATATCTGGTACAGGGAGTCAACATCAAAATATCTGGTCAGATGTGGATGTATCTGTTGATATTACTTAACAAATATTTATACTGACGTGTTTGTGTGTTTTTCCTGTGTGTGTGTGTGTGGTAACAGACCTCCTGCCCGTGCTGAGGAAGCGTGTGTGTGACGTGCGTTGGGAGGTTCGAGACTCCACTCTAGAGTTCCTCGGCCAGCTGTGTGCGTGTGAGGCGTTGGCCTGCACTGTCACCCCTATCCTGCTGGGGGCGCTGTGTGATCAGGAGAGCTATGTGAGGGCTAGTGCCATCTCTGCCCTGGCCAGGACTCTACCGCTACCACTCAGCGGCCTGCAGGGGGAGGCAGGGAACCATACACAGGTAAGGCTCTGGCCTACACAGTTAATTTACTGTATAACGGATGACTTTTTATACTATTCCAAGTATTCCTTAAAGAGGTGGGGTTTCAAGTGTCTCCGGGAAGGTGGTCAAGTGACTCCGCTGTCCTGGCGTCGAGGGGGAGCTTGTTCCACCGTTGGGGTGCCAGAGCAGCGAATAGCTTTTATTTATCTTTATTTGTGGGACAACTCAATAGACGATAGTAGTCACACTAAAGTCAACACTTCAAAGGTAATATAGATATATATATATACATACATACATACATACATACATACATACATACATACATACATACATACATACATACATACAGTGCCTTCAGAAAGTATTCACACCCCTTCACTTTTTCCACATTTTGTTGTTTTACAGCCTGAATTTAAAATGGATTAAATTGAGATTTTCTTTTTTTTAACAAGTCACATAATAAGTTACATGTGACAGGAGAAAACTGACAATAGCCCATAATATCAAAGTGGAATTATGTTTTTTTTTTTTTGTTGAAGAAGTATTCAATCCCTTTTGTTATGGCAAGCCTAAATAAGTTCAGGAGTAAAAATATGTTTAACAAAGTCACATAATAAGTTGCATGTGATAGGAGAAAACTGAGGATGGATCAACAACATTGTAGTTACGCCAAAACATTGCATCCTGTTTGCAACAAGGCACTAAAGTAATACTGCAAAAAAATGTGGCCAAGTAAGTAACTTTTTGTCCTCAATACAAAGTGTTATGTTTGGGGCAAATACAATACAACACATCACTGAGTACCACTCTCCATATTTTCCAGCATAGTGGTGGCTGCATCATTTGTTTTTTAGTTTTTTTTCCTCTCTATTTTTATTTATTTATTTTTCTTTATAATTTGTTTTATAAATTTTCATTAATTTCTTTCAATCTTTTATTTTTATTTTTTATATTTTTTATTTTTTAGTCATTTAGCAGACGCTCTTATCCAGAGCGACTTACAGTTAGTGAGTGCATACATTTTTTTTTTTTTTTCATGCTGGCCCCCCATGGAAATCGAACCCACAACCCTGGCGTTGCAAACACCATGCTCTATCAACTGAGCTACATCCCTGCTGGCCATTCCCTCCCCTACCCTGGACGACGCTGGGCCAATTGTGCGCCACCCCATGGGTCTCCCGGTCGCGGCCGGCTACGACAGAGACTGGATTCGAACCAGGATCTCTAGTGGCACAGCTAGCACTGCGATGCAGTGCCTTAGACCACTGTGCCACTCGGGAGACTTATGTTATGGGTATGTTTGTAATCGTTAAGGACTGGGGAGTTTTTCCACTATAAAAATAAACGGAATAGAGCTAAGCACCTTTCAGCAGGACAATAACCTAAAAACACAAGGACAAATCTACGCTGGAGTTGCTTACCAAGAAGACAGTGAATGTTCTTGAGTGGCCGAGTTACGGTTTTTACTTAAATCTGCTTGAAAATATATGGCAAGACCTGAAAATGGTTGCCTAGCAATGATCAACAACCAATTTGACAGGGTTTGAAGAATTTGTAAAATAATAATGGGCAAATGTTGTACAATCCAGGTGTGTAAAGCTCTTAGAGACGTACCCAGAAAGACTCACAGCTGTAAACACTGCCAAAGGTGATTCTAACATGTATTGATTATTTATTTTTTAAACATGTTTTCACTTTGTCATTATGGGGTAAATACACTTGACAAAAAGCCCCCCGTGTCACAATGGGATTCCATAAGCTATTAGCGACCGTTGCTATATCAACGGTGTGACGACCGAACGCTCCCAATTCAAAATGTCCTTTTCATCCCAGCTATGTAAACAAAGCTGATTTCCTCGACCATTTCACTGCTTAAACAAGTTTGGTTAATAAGATGAAAACATGACTTCAAACTACTTCTGGGTACCTTGGTAACATTTCAACATCATGAAATCAATGTCTTAAACGTTGCTACGTTTCTGAAATAGCAAAGAAAACGTGTAATCTGCTTGACACATGAATGTTGCTTACCTTACAGGTCACAGTCCGGCTCCGTTGGATATTCCTGCAGTCAGCATGCCAATTGCACACTCCCTCAATTTGAGACATCTGTGGCATTGTGTTGTGTGACAAAACTGCACATTTTGTCCACAGCACAAGGTGCACCTGTGTAATGATCATGCTGTTTAATCAGCTTCTTCATATGCCACACCTGTCAGGTGGATGGATTATCTTGGCAAAGGAGAAATGCTCACTAACAGGGATGTAAACAGATTGGTGCACAAAATTTGAGAGAAATAAGCTTTTTATGCGTATGGAAGATTTCTGGGATCATTTATTTCAGCTCATGAAACATGGGACCAACACTACATGTTGCGTTTTATATTTTAGTTCACTATAAATAAAACTGCCTAGCTAGCTGACTAGGCAGGCTGAGCTAAATAAGTAGCAATGTCAATCTAAAAATATTTTTATTTAATTATTTATTCCTATTTAACAGTATTTACAAATATATATGGTAAAGAAAGAGTGTTGTCTTTTCTGTCTTTTGAGGACTTCTGCAGCAGTATGTAGTCCGCAGGTAGTCACCATTTAAAAACACCGTCCTTTGAGAGCGATTCTGCGGTAATACATTTGTGCGGACTGGGCGAGCGCTTATGAGGTGTTCTAGAACTGCCCGCGTCCTCCGCGAGGTAAAACAGATCCAAGCAACCAGCATAGCAACGGACGCTTTGGTTCATTACGGCTGCTGAAAAGGCTGTAAAAAGGCTTCGAAAGGCTGAAATCGCTTGGTGAGGTGTTGTGCTAAGGTTGTTTACTGTTGTTACAAGGGGTGTGTGTTCTCCCCAGGAGGAGGCCGTGAGTCAGTTATAGTTAATTGTGCTTACTGTGTGTTCTCCCCAGGAGGAGGCCGTGAGTCAGTTATAGTTAATTGTGCTTACTGTGTGTTCTCCCCAGGAGGAGGCCGTGAGTCAGTTACTAGACATCCTCTCTCAGGATTCAGAGGGCTTCGCCAGACGTGCTGTGGTCCAGTTCTTCATCAGCTGGCTAAAGACACACCCATCATCATCCTCCTCCTCCTCCTCCTCCTCGCTGCGTTCTGTCCTATCGCTGGGCAGCACTGACCTGGACTGGGAGGTCAAAGTTCACACCCTGGAGCTGGTTGACCTCCTGATGGAGGAAACACTTCCAGGTCACCAGGAGTCAGAGCTGTGGTCAGCTCCTCCCCACTACGGTGGCTCTGGAGGGCCAAACCTACTAACACACACTAACCACACACACCCTTACGCTGTGGCGCCAAACCAGCCCTCAGCCCTTCTCACACACACCCCGACTGACACACACACCCCCCACACACACGCATCTGTAGTGTGTGGTCTGTCTAGGTTGGTAGAGCTAGGTGTTGTAACAGCGTTACTGAACGGCCTGTTTGACTGTGACAGACCTGTAGCTTTAAAAGCCTGTAGTCTGTTGCTACGACTACGAGACATGGTGTGTCCCCGGTCGCTAGGGAAAGGTGCTATGACGACTGACGACGCCACGGCAACAGTTGCCAAGGTGACTTTTGACCTGAGGGGTCAGGTTTGGGAGCGGGAGGTCATGAGGAAGTTACAGGAGAAGAGAGGATCTGATTGGGTTAGAGAGTCCAGGGAAGTAGGTTGTGATAGGCTGAACAGGAACAGAGTTTCTGATGGGACAGACGGGGCTGGTTCCGAAGCCTGTGATAGGGTGACAGGGGAGAGTGTGTGTGAGGGTAGTGTGACGGTCTGTGAGGTGCTGTGGTCGTTGGGTCTGGAGGAGAGACAGAGTGTGTTATCTCAGAGTAGTGACCACGTCCAGAACTCACCTCTCTCTTTACTGCAGGACATACTGAACGCTACAGACACATCACACGCTGAGGAAGTTATAGTGGACTGTTACTGACACAAACCCACATCACAAACACTCTACACACGTTGTTGTAGACCAACAGTTTTATTTTTGATAATTGTTTCTCCTCTGTACGTTGACTAGTGAATACCGTAGGTGGTGTTTCTCCTCTGTACGTTGACTAGTGAATACTTTAGGTAGTATTTCTCCTCTGTACGTTGACTAGTGAATACCATAGGTAGTGTTTCTCCTCTGTACGTTGACTAGTGAATACTTTAGGTAGTGTTTCTCCTCTGTACGTTGACTAGTGAATACTTTAGGTAGTGTTTCTCCTCTGTACGTTGACTAGTGAATACTTTAGGTAGTGTTTCTCCTCTGTACGTTGACTAGTGAATACTTTAGGTAGTGTTTCTCCTCTGTACGTTGACTAGTGAATACTTTAGGTAGTGTTTCTCCTCTGTACGTTGACTAGTGAATACTTTAGGTAGTGTTTCTCCTCTGTACGTTGACTAGTGAATACTTTAGGTAGTGTTTCTCCTCTGTACGTTGACTAGTGAATACTTTAGGTGGTGTTTCTCCTCTGTACGTTGACTAGTGAATACTTTAGGTGGTGTTTCTCCTCTGTACGTTGACTAGTGAATACTTTAGGTAGTGTTTCTCCTCTGTACGTTGACTAGTGAATACTTTAGGTAGTGTTTCTCCTCTGTACGTTGACTAGTGAATACTTTAGGTGGTGTTTCTCCTCTGTACGTTGACTAGTGAATACTTTAGGTAGTGTTTCTCCTCTGTACGTTGACTAGTGAATACTTTAGGTAGTGTTTCTCCTCTGTACGTTGACTAGTGAATACTTTAGGTAGTGTTTCTCCTCTGTACGTTGACTAGTGAATACCGTAGGTGGTGTTCCATTGGGACAGAACTCTTGATCATCCACCTACCAGGAAAATAAATAAAAATACTATTTTGATATTTCAAACCACCGGTGTCAAGGTTTTCCTGACTTGGTATGTTGAACAATGTTGAGAATGAAGAGAGATTCTCTGCCCTTCTCCCGGTTGTACATTCACCCCTCATGGATTTAAAAGGAATGGACTTTATAGTGGAACCTCCCTCCAGTCATGCTTGCACCAATCCTATACTTTGAAATGTATGAGGGGGAGTGAATGAGTGCACACTTCTAGAGAAGAGTAGAGAATCAGAACAGGTGCACTCTGATGAAGTCCTGAAGGCTGAATCCCGAATCACCCCCTGCCCCTCCCTTTACTGGTTCTAACAGCAGACCTATCAGCTTGCTGCCAGCTCTTAGCAAACTGTTGGAAAAAATGTGTTTGACCAAATACAATGCCATTTCTCTGTAAACAAATTAACAAGACTTTCAACATGCTTATAGAGAAGGGCACTCAACATGTACTGCACTGACACAAATGACTGAGGATTGGTTGAAAGAAATTGATAATAAGAAGATTCTGGGAGCTGTACTGTTAGATTTCAGTGCAGCTTTTGATATTATTGACCATAACCTGTTGTTGAAAAAACTTATGTGTTATGGCTTTTCAACCTCTGTCATATCGTGGATTCAGAGCTATCAATCTAATAGAACTCAAAGAGTTTTCTTTAATGGAAGCTTCTCTAATGTCAAACATGTAAAGTGTGGTGTACCACAGGGCAGCTCTCTAGGCCCTCCACTCTTTTCTGTCTTTACCAATGACCTGCCACTGGCATTAAACAAAGCATGTGTCCCTGTATGCTGATGATTCAACCTATACGCATCAGCAACCACAGCTAATGAAGTCACCGAAACCCTTAACAAAGAGTTGCAGTCTGTTTAGGAATTGGTGGCCAGTAATAAACTGGTCCTGAACATCTCTAAAACTAAGATCATTGTATTTGGTACAAATCATTCCCTAAGTTCTAGACCTCAGCTGAATCTGGTAATGAATGGTGTGGCTGTTGAACAAGTTGAGGAGACTAAATTACTTGGCGTTACCTTAGATTGTTAACTGTCATGGTCAAAACATATAGATTCAATGGTTGTAAAGATGGGGAGAGGTCTGTCCGTAATAAAGAGATGCTCTGCTTTTTTGACACCACACTCCAAAAAGCAAGTTCTTATCTTGATTATTGTCCAGTCGTGTGGTCGAGTGCTGTAAGGAAAGACCTAGTTAAGCTGCAGCTGGCCCAGAACAGAGCAGCACGTCTTGCTCTTCATTGTAATCAGAGGGTTGATATAAATATTATGCATGCCAGTCTCTCTTGGCTAAGAGTTGAGGAGAGACTGACTGCATCACTTCTTCTTTTTATAAGAAACAATATGTTGAAAATCCCAAATTGTTTGCATAGTCAACTTACACACAACTCTTGACACACACACACTTACCCCACCAGACATGCCACCAGGGGTCTTTTCACAGTCCACAAATCCAGAACAAATTCAAGAAAGCGTACAGTATTATATAGAGCCATTAGTGCATGGAACTTCGTTCCATCTCATATTGCTCAAATAAACAGCAAACCTGGTTTAAAAAAACAGATAAAGCAAGATCTCACGGCACAACGCCTCTCCCCTATTTGACCTAGATAGTTTGTGTGTATGTATTGATATGTAGGCCTTTAAAAAATAAAATGTATGTAGTTCTGTCTTATATATTCTATCTGTCTTATAGCTGTTCTTATATATTAATGTCCTGTATTATGTCATGTTTCATGTTCTGTGTGGACCCCAGGAAGAGTAGCTGCTGCTTTTGCAACAGCTAATGGGGATCCTAATAAAAGACCAAAGTGTCCCAAAGCTGAGGGAGTGAAAATGATGGCGAGGGTCATTAGACCCTCTGATAGCCACTTTGACCGAGCCAACAACGCTGCCGGCTTCAGAGCCAAGTACTATCCCATAATGCAGTGCAAATTCCCACAGAAGAATGGAGAGGCGTACCTAATTATAAGTCACCTGTATTTGTTTGTGTCTGGTTGAAATGTAACACATGAAATACCTCCCAAATTAAATGTTTAACTGTTACTGAGGTTTTTATATCTTGTAAAACGACAGGGGAAATTGTCTCATTTGAATTTCATGCTTATTTTATTATTTAAAAGTGGAACATGAATTGCATGATTCAAGTCATGAGTCTATCCTGAAGTCGATGGGTTTATTGATCCCCTACACCACTCTGGAAGTCAGGAGTGTATCGTGAAGTCGATGGGTTTATTGATCCCCTACACCACTCTGGAAGTCATGAGTGTATCCTGAAGTCGATGGGTTTATTGATCCCCTACACCACTCTGGAAGTCAGGAGTGTATCGTGAAGTCGATGGGTTTATTGATCCCCTACACCACTCTGGAAGTCAGGAGTGTATCGTGAAGTCGATGGGTTTATTGATCCCCTACACCACTCTGGACTCTGGAAGTCAGGAGTGTATCGTGAAGTCGATGGGTTTATTGATCCCCTACACCACTCTGGAAGTCAGGAGTGTATCCTGAAGTCGATGGGTTTATTGATCCCCTACACCACTCTGGAAGTCAGGAGTGTATCCTGAAGTCGATGGGTTTATTGATCCCCTACACCACTCTGGAAGTCAGGAGTGTATCGTGAAGTCGATGGGTTTATTGATCCCCTACACCACTCTGGAAGTCAGGAGTGTATCGTGAAGTCGATGGGTTTATTGATCCCCTACACCACTCTGGAAGTCAGGAGTGTATCGTGAAGTCGATGGGTTTATTGATCCCCTACACCACTCTGGAAGTCATGAGTGTATCCTGAAGTCGATGGGTTTATTGATCCCCTACACCACTCTGGAAGTCAGGAGTGTATCGTGAAGTCGATGGGTTTATTGATCCCCTACACCACTCTGGAAGTCAGGAGTGTATCGTGAAGTCGATGGGTTTATTGATCCCCTACACCACTCTGGAAGTCAGGAGTGTATCGTGAAGTCGATGGGTTTATTGATCCCCTACACCACTCTGGAAGTCAGGAGTGTATCGTGAAGTCGATGGGTTTATTGATCCCCTACACCACTCTGGAAGTCATGAGTGTATCCTGAAGTCGATGGGTTTATTGATCCCCTACACCACTCTGGAAGTCAGGAGTGTATCGTGAAGTCGATGGGTTTATTGATCCCCTACACCACTCTGGAAGTCAGGAGTGTATCCTGAAGTCGATGGGTTTATTGATCCCCTACACCACTCTGGAAGTCACCCTCTGAGTTTCATCAGCAACACGTGACAACGGAGGGCCCTCCGAGCGAGTTGGTAGGGCCGAGGGGCTGGTTTGGGATTCACAACATGAGTGTGTGGTTGTCCCCAGATGTGCTTCAGTATACCCTCTGGACCACCGGGGGCGGGGGGGGGGGGGCTGTACACACACCACATCTGTCACTCCTGCCTCCCTCCCTCGTTTCTGAAAGATGAAGGGACCCAAGGGAGAGAGAGGGGATAGAGAGAGAGAGAGGAGGAGAGAGAGAGGAGGGGATAGAGAGAGAGGAGGGGATAGAGAGAGAGGAGGAGATAGAGGGGAGGAGATAGAGAGAGAGGAGGGGAGAGAGAGAGGAGGGGATAGAGAGAGAGGAGGAGAGAGAGAGAGAAAGGAGGAGATAGAGAGGAGGGGATAGAGAGAGGAGGAGAGAGAGAGAGAGAGGAGGAGATAGAGAGAGAGGAGGGGAGAGAGAGAGGAGGGGATAGAGAGAGAGGAGGAGAGAGAGAGAGAGAGGAGGAGATAGAGAGCGAGGAGGGGGAATATATTTGTGCCTCTGGAGAGAGTGAGGAAGGAAGGCTAGAGAGAGAGATGTAGTAATATCTTCTGTTCAGTCTAATTGTTCTGAGAGATTAGAGGGTTCCCTGGAACTGGAGACTGATCAACCCACCCACCACTCCTGTGTGTTAACCATATGCTCTGATTCCAGATCAGCTGTCTGTGTCCCTCGTCCCTTCTGAAGTCTTACATAGAGTCAACACGGTTTGGGAAAACCCCAGTTGATCCTGGTGTGTGATAATGTTGTTTCAGATAGGAATGGTCTGACATAGAAACCAACCGACCGACCCGCTACCCGCACTAAGGACAATGATGAATAGTGTGTGTGTGTGTGTGTTAGCAATGTGTGTGTGTGTGTGTTTGCAGTGTGTGGGGGGCTCTGCTCCATGCTGGGTGGTAATGTCAGTGTGGGGGGGGCTCTGCTCCATGCTGGGTGGTAATGTCAGTGTGGGGGGGGCTCTGCTCCATGCTGGGTGGTAATGTCAGTGTGGGGGGGGCTCTGCTCCATGCTGGGTGGTAATGTCAGTGTGGGGGGCTCTGCTCCATGCTGGGTGGTAATGTCAGTGTGGGGGCTCTGCTCCATGCTGGGTGGTAATGTCAGTGTGGGGGGGCTCTGCTCCATGTTGGGTGGTAATGTCAGTGTGGGGGGCTCTGCTCCATGCTGGGTGGTAATGTCAGTGTGGGGGGGGGGCTCTGCTCCATGCTGGGTGGTAATGTCAGTGTGGGGGGGCTCTGCTCCATGCTGGGTGGTAATGTCAGTGTGGGGGGGGCTCTGCTCCATGTTGGGTGGTAATGTCAGTGTGTGGGGGGCTCTGCTCCATGCTGGGTGGTAATGTCAGTGTGGGGGGCTCTGCTCCATGCTGGGTGGTAATGTCAGTGTGGGGGGGCTCTGCTCCATGCTGGGTGGTAATGTCAGTGTGGGGGGGCTCTGCTCCATGCTGGGTGGTAATGTCAGTGTGGGGGGGGCTCTGCTCCATGCTGGGTGGTAATGTCAGTGTGGGGGGGCTCTGCTCCATGCTGGGTGGTAATGTCAGTGTGGGGGGCTCTGCTCCATGCTGGGTGGTAATGTCAGTGTGGGGGGGGCTCTGCTCCATGCTGGGTGGTAATGTCAGTGTGGGGGGCTCTGCTCCATGCTGGGTGGTAATGTCAGTGTGGGGGGGCTCTGCTCCATGCTGGGTGGTAATGTCAGTGTGGGGGGGCTCTGCTCCATGCTGGGTGGTAATGTCAGTGTGGGGGCTCTGCTCCATGCTGGGTGGTAATGTCAGTGTGGGGGGGGCTCTGCTCCATGTTGGGTGGTAATGTCAGTGTGGGGGGGGCTCTGCTCCATGCTGGGTGGTAATGTCAGTGTGGGGGGGGCTCTGCTCCATGCTGGGTGGTAATGTCAGTGTGGGGGGGGCTCTGCTCCATGCTGGGTGGTAATGTCAGTGTGGGGGGGGCTCTGCTCCATGCTGGGTGGTAATGTCAGTGTGTGGGGGGCTCTGCTCCATGCTGGGTGGTAATGTCAGTGTGTGGGGGGCTCTGCTCCATGCTGGGTGGTAATGTCAGTGTGGGGGGCTCTGCTCCATGCTGGGTGGTAATGTCAGTGTGGGGGGGGCTCTGCTCCATGCTGGGTGGTAATGTCAGTGTGGGGGGCTCTGCTCCATGCTGGGTGGTAATGTCAGTGTGGGGGGCTCTGCTCCATGCTGGGTGGTAATGTCAGTGTGTGGGGGGCTCTGCTCCATGCTGGGTGGTAATGTCAGTGTGTGGGGGGCTCTGCTCCATGCTGGGTGGTAATGTCAGTGTGTGGGGGGCTCTGCTCCATGCTGGGTGGTAATGTCAGTGTGGGGGGGGCTCTGCTCCATGCTGGGTGGTAATGTCAGTGTGTGGGCATGTGCAGTGAGTCAACATCTTTCTTTGAGTTTAGAGTAGTCCAACAGCCATCACTAACATGTGGGAGTGTGTCTCCCCTCCCTGCTTGGCACGGTATTAAATACCAGAGTTCAGCTTTAGGTCCAATCAAACAACCCCGAGGAAATATCAGCTTAACCAAAGTCATGGGACCTCACTCACTCTCACACACACACACACACACACACACACACACACACACACACACACACACAGTCTTGTATAACTAACCTTCCATTCCAAATCCTATTCTCCCTGACCTTAACCCTAAAACCTAAACCTAGTGTAATTTTTGAGTTACTTTTATTGTAAATAAGAATAGAATGTTTCTAAACACATGTTGCTTATATTTTTTATGCTAATTCGTTTTAAAATGGTTTCCTCGAGTATAGAGTTAAACACGTCCACTCACACACTCAGCCGCTGCCACGCAGAGGGGCTCTTACAGCACAGGGCCTCTAACAGCACAGGGCCTCTAACAGCAGAGGGGCTCTAACAGCAGAGGGCCTCTAACAGCAGAGGGCTCTAACAGCAGAGGGGCTCTAACAGCAGAGGGGCTCTAACAGCACAGGGCCTCTAACAGCAGAGGGGCTCTAACAGCAGAGGGCCTCTAACAGCAGAGGGGCTCTAACAGCAGAGGGGCTCTTACAGCAGAGGGGCTCTTACAGCAGAGGGGCTCTAACAGCAGAGGGGCTCTTTACGTGTTTGTTGTTGTGTCTCACTGGGCGGAACGTCACTTCAACCTCTAGTTTTGATTTACAGGCTTCAGCTGTCAACTAACGTGAAATCAACAAAACGTTTCACCGTGTCATTGTATTGAGGTTAAACGTTGGGTGAATGAAAGATTCCCTGACGTTGGAGGACTTCTTCACATCCAATCAGTTTTCCATGTTGTTTGGGGTTGCCCAGTGGGATGTGTGTGTGTGTGTGTGTACAGGGGTTACATGAGGAGAGGTTTCAATGCAACAACTGTTTAACTAACAAACACACACTCTGTGGTCTGTAAGGACAAGACGTCCTGTGCTCTACTCTTCTCTTCTATAAACAAAGGGTTTCTTTCCATTTTAACTCTCCTCTTCTATAAACAAAGGGTTTCTTTCCATTTGAACTCTCCTCTTCTATAAACGAAAGGTTTCCTTCCATTTGAACTCTCCCCTCTTCTATAAACGAAGGGTTTCCTTCCATCTGAAATCTCCTCTTCTATAAACGAAGGGTTTCCTTCCATTTGAACTCTCCTCTTCTATAAACGAAAGGTTTCCTTCCATTTGAACTCTCCTCTCTTTTCCACCCCTCCTTTTGTCTCTCCTTCTCCTGGTTTGTAGGGCGCCTCTGGGGGTTGGTTTGAGAGGGAGGGGGGTATTCTGTCTGATGTGGCGTCTGTGTGTGAGAGGTGAATTTTTTCAGTTGCTCCGTTTGTCTCTGAGCAGGAAGTGTATGAATAGGAAACCCCTTCTCTTCTCTCCTTTTCTCTCCAGATCTTTCCTCTCTTTCTGTCTCCTCCCCTTTACTCTCTATCCCTCCCCATTTCCTGTCTCTCTCTCTCTCTCTCTCCTTTACTCTCTATCCCTCCCCATTTCCTGTCTCTCTCTCTCTCTCTCCCTTTACTCTCTATCCCTCCCCATTTCCTGTCTCTCTTTCTGTCTCCTCCCCTTTACTCTCTATCCCTCCCCATTTCCTGTCTCTCTCTCTCCTCCCCTTTACTCTCTATCCCTCCCCATTTCCTGTCTCTCTTTCTGTCTCCTCCCCTTTCCTACTTTCTCTTCCTCTCATTTCTCTTCCCTTTTCACTCTCTAATAACCCCTCTCCCTACCTCCCTTTCCCCCTCCCTCTCTCTCTCCCTCCCTCAGGTCACAGGGGTGCTGTTTCCACAAACTCTGACTAAACGAGGCCTTTGGTTTAGATACACAGTGTGTGTGTGTGTGTCAACACTACATTGAACCATTTCTATACACAAACAACTATCAAGTTAAACTAATCTGCTTTTCTCTCTCTCGCTCTCTCGCTCTTCTCCTCCATGTTTATCTCTCTCCTCCCCTCCCCCTCTTCCATCTCTGCCGCTGAATTTACCACGGCTAAAAATGGACTCCTGATAAGCAGGAAAAGACCAGCGTGTAGGACACCAGTTAGCTAGTCTCTCTGCTAAGGCCGATGCCGGGGTCAGTTAGTTAGGTTTGGACTAAACAGGCCTCCGTAGACTGATCCAAGGTCAGTTCGTTAGGTTTGGACTAAACAGGCCTCCATAGACTGATCCAAGGTCAGTTAGGTTTGGACTAAACAGGCCTCCGTAGACTGATCTGAGGTCAGTTCGTTAGGTTTGGACTAAACAGGCCTCCGTAGACTGATCCGAGGTCAGTTCGTTAGGTTTGGACTAAACAGGCCTCCGTAGGTTGTTGTTTACCAAACGCTGCTCTTCTTCTTGGTGTATTCTAACCATAAAGGACAGAACCCGTCCCAACCCTCTGTGAAGGCACTGAAAGCTTGTAGCATTTGACTGTGTCTGAAACGTTCACACACGAGCACACAAACACACACTGACCCAGTAAAAGCCCCCCCAATAAGGAGACAGAGAGAGGCGTGGGCTCAGGGAATTGCAGCGCTGCATTTATCAGAACAGAACCAAAGCTATCCTGTAGAGAAACAAACACAGAGCAGCCAATACATGTTGCACAACTCCTCCTCTCTCTGTTCTTCCTCTCCTCTTTCAGATTTCATCATTTTTTTGTGCAGGAGATTTCATCCAGTGCAATCAACAACAACCGTTGGAAAAAAAATTACAACAATGGAACTGTACAAAACGTTAGGGGGTAACGTTACAGTGGCGTTAGGGTAAAGTTACAGTAATGTTGGGGTTAGTGGTGACAGTAGTAGTGTGTTTTGACACAGTTTTACAGTTTACTCACAGAGAACGGATACACACAGTAGGCTATATACACACTCACAGGGAACGGATACACACAGTAGGCTATATACACACTCACAGAGAACGGATACACAC
Source organism: Coregonus clupeaformis (assembly GCF_020615455.1). Taxonomy (NCBI): domain Eukaryota; kingdom Metazoa; phylum Chordata; class Actinopteri; order Salmoniformes; family Salmonidae; genus Coregonus; species Coregonus clupeaformis. The sequence goes on along the minus strand of NC_059211.1, from coordinate 62,118,359 downwards.
AGTAGGCTATATACACACTCACAGAGAACGGATACACACAGTAGGCTATATACACACTCACAGGGAACGGAGACACACAGTAGGCTATATACACACTCACAGGGAACGGATACACACAGTAGGCTATATACACACTCACAGGGAACGGATACACACAGTAGGCTATATACACACTCACAGAGAACGGATACACACAGTAGGATACACAGAAGGAACAGTGGCTAGAGAGGGAGAGAGAGGGACAGTGGTTCTAAGGTAGTGTTGGTAATGCATAGTTAGACTAGATGTTCTGGTTCTAAGGTAGTGTTGGTAATGCATAGTTAGACTAGATGTTCTGGTTCTAAGGTAGTGTTGGTAATGCATAGTTAGACTAGATGTTCTGGTTCTAAGGTAGTGTTGGTAATGCATAGTTAGACTAGATGTTCTGGTTCTAAGGTAGTGTTGGTAATGCATAGTTAGACTGATGTTCTGGTTCTAAGGTAGTGTTGGTAATGCATAGTTAGACTAGATGTTCTGGTTCTAAGGTAGTGTTGGTAATGCATAGTTAGACTAGATGTTCTGGTTCTAAGGTAGTGTTGGTAATGTATAGTTAGACTAGATGTTCTGGTGTAAGGGTGGGTGTTTCTTTACCCTCAGTCACTAATTCATCTTTCCAGCCACAATAGAGAGGGAGAGAGAGAGGGGAGGGAGAGAGAGAGACCAATAGAGAGACCGAGAGAGAGAGACCGAGAGGGGAGGGAGAGAGACCGATAGAGAGGGGAAGGAGAGAGACCGATAGAGAGGGGAGGGAGAGAGAGAGAGAGAGGGGGAGGGAGAGAGAGACCGATAGAGAGGGGAGGGAGAGAGACCGATAGAGAGGGGAGGGAGAGAGAGAGAGAGGGGGAGGGAGAGAGAGAGAGACCGATAGAGAGGGGAGGGAGAGAGACCGATAGAGAGGGGAGGGAGAGAGAGAGAGAGGGGGGAGGGAGAGAGAGAGAGACCGATAGAGAGGGGAGGGAGAGAGACCGATAGATAGGGGGGTACAATCACTCCTTTGTGTGGGAGGGGGGCAGAGGAGGAAAGGAGGGGAAGAGGGGGTTGCAACGACAGAATAGAGAGAGAGAGAGAAACTCAGTTTAACTGTTTCTGTCCTGAATATGATGACCTGATATCTTCAACATGTGATAGGAGGAGGGAGAGGGGAGGGAAGTAGAGAGAGAGAGAGACAAACTCAGTTTAAGAGTTTCTGTCCTGAATATGATGTCCTGATATCTTCAACATGTGATAGGAGGAGGAAGAAAGGGAGGGAAGTAGAGAGAGAGAGAGACAAACTCAGTCTCAGTTCACCAAGAGGAACATTGTGCAACATGATGATGATCACATAACATCTGACTACTGGACTGATCTGTCTCTCTACCAGCACTTACTCCTCTGTTTAGCGTCTCTCTCTCTCTCCTTCTGTTTCCCCCCTCTCTCTCTCTCTCTCTCTCTCTCTCTCTCTCTCTCTCTCTCTCTCTCTCTCTCTCTCTCTCTCTCTCTCTCTCTCTCTCTCTCTCTCTCTCTCTCTCTCTCTCTCTCTCTCTCTCTCTCTCTCCTTCTGTTTCCCTGTCTCTCTCTCTCTCTCCTTCTGTTTCCCTGTCTCTCTCTCTCTCTCCTTCTGTTTCCCTGTCTCTCTCTCTCTCTCTCCTTCTGTTTCCCTCTCTCTCTCTCTCTCCTTCTGTTTCCCTCTCTCTCTCTCTCTCTCCTTCTGTTTCCCTGTCTCTCTCTCTCTCTCTCCTTCTGTTTCCCTGTCTCTCTCTCTCTCTCTCCTTCTGTTTCCCTCTCTCTCTCTCTCTCTCTCTCCTTCTGTTTCCCTCTCTCTCTCTCTCTCTCTCTCTCCTTCTGTTTCCCTCTCTCTCTCTCTCTCTCTCTCCTTCTGTTTCCCTGTCTCTCTCTCTCTCTCTCTCCTTCTGTTTCCCTGTCTCTCTCTCTCTCTCTCTCTCTCCTTCTGTTTCCCTGTCTCTCTCTCTCTCTCTCTCTCTCCTTCTGTTTCCCCTCTGTTCAGGAGGACTGCAGGTACGGTGGTTAGAGGACAAGGAACTGTCAGTCTGCTTCTCAGTGCAGTGGTCACTCAGGTCATGGAAATATACATTCCAGGACAGACAGAGATCTAAAATCTGTTAATATGGCGACAAATTCCAAATAGTTCATCTAAAATGGCCGACGGCATGGAACAACTGCAGAAGTAGAACATCTGGAGCAGAGGGCTCTACGATCCACCAAGTCCATCAAGGGTCCACAATAACCCAAAATGTCAGCCGGTCTGGTCCATCCACCATGGAGTGCTGTTCCGAAGGGGAATTTCCCTTCTAGTAGTTCTACAATCTACAAACACAGGGGAGGTGTCTGTTGGGGGGGCAGCTCTAAATAAAATCTGGATAATGCATGTATATAATGTGATTGTGTGTGTGTGTGTATGATGTGTGTGTCTAATGTGTGTGTGTGTGTGTCACTGCAGCATGATGTCTTTGAGGTTCTCCTGCAGTATGGTGTCTTTAACAGCGTGGAACACAAAGCGGATGTTCTCCGTGTCGATCGCCGTGGTGAAGTGATGGAACAGAGGTTTCCCACGGTTACGCCGCTTACGGCTGAATGATTGCACCAGGAATGCCTGAAGAGAGAGAGAGAGAGGGAGAGAGAGGTTAGAGAGTTTGTGTGTACCTGGTCAGGGGTGTGTGTGTGTGTGTGTGTGTACCTGGTCAGGTGTGTGTGTTAGATCCTACCTGTACGTCCTCCAGCCTGCGAGGGTCTCCACTGTACTCTGGGAAGTGTTTTGTGATGTCAGCCTGGTGTAGCTTCTCCACCAGCAGATCAGTCTTGTTGAGGAAGAGGATGATGGACACGTTGAGGAAGAGCTTGTTGTTCACGATCGTCTCAAAGATGTTCATACTCTCTACCAGCCGATTGGTCCTCCGGTCCTCCATCAGAACCTATAGGAGAGGAGGTGGGAAAGGTCTTCTTCTTGTGACTCAAAAACCTCCCAGCTACATCAACAGTTCATATACTCAGGTCTGGTGGCTGTGTGTACCTAGTCATACCTGTGTGTACCTAGTCATACCTGTGTGTGTGTGTGTGTGTGTGTACATGAGCACATTTCACTGCACCTATCTGGTGTATGTGACAATAAACCACCTGTGTGTGTGTGTTGCCTACCTGGTCGTACTCGGATGATGACACCATGAACAGTATAGATGTGATTCCGTCGAAGCACTGGAACCATTTCTGTCTCTGTGACCTCTGACCCCCCACATCAACCATCTTAAACGGAATCTTCTTTATGACAAAATCGTGTTCTACGATTCCTTTAGTCGCCTTCCGAGCAAACAGAATGTCCTGCCGACTAGGGATATAGTTCTGGAGAGAGGGATAGGGGGGAGAGGAGGAGAGGAGGAGGAGAGAGGGATGGGGGAGAGGAGGAGAGAGGGATGGGGGAGAGGAGGAGAGAGGGATGGGGGAGAGGAGGAGGAGAGGGATAGGGGAGAGGAGGAGAGGAGGAGAGAGGGATGGGGGAGAGGAGGAGAGGAGGAGAGAGGGATGGGGGAGAGGAGGAGGAGGAGAGAGGGATAGGGGAGAGGAGGAGAGAGGGATAGGGGAGAGGAGGAGAGAGGGATGGAGGAGAGGAGGAGAGAGGGATGGGGGAGAGGAGGAGAGGAGGAGAGAGGGATGGGGGAGAGGAGGAGGAGAGAGGGATAGGAGAGAGGGATGGGGGAGAGGAGGAGAGAGGGATGGGGGAGAGGAGGAGGAGAGGAGGAGAGAGGGATAGGAGAGAGGGATGGGGAGAGGAGGAGAGAGGGATGGGGAGAGGAGGAGGAGAGGAGGAGAGAGGGATAGGAGAGAGGGATGGGGGAGAGGAGGAGAGAGGGATGGGGGAGAGGAGGAGAGAGGGATGGGGGAGAGGAGGAGGAGAGGAGGAGAGAGGGATGGAGGAGAGGAGGAGAGAGGGATGGGGGAGAGGAGGAGAGAGGGATGGAGGAGAGGAGGAGAGAGGGATGGGGGAGAGGAGGAGAGGAGGAGAGAGGGATGGGGGAGAGGAGGAGAGAGGGATGGGGGAGAGGAGGAGAGGAGGAGAGAGGGATGGGGGAGAGAAGGATGGGGGAGAGGAGGAGGAGGAGAGAGGGATAGGGGAGAGGAGGAGAGAGGGATGGGGGGAGAGGAGGAGAGAGGGATGGGGGAGAGGAGGAGAGGAGGAGAGGAGGAGGAGGAGAGAGGGATAGGGGAGAGGAGGAGAGAGGGATGGGGGAGAGGAGGAGAGAGGGATGGGGGAGAGGAGGAGGAGAGGAGGAGAGAGGGATAGGAGAGAGGGATGGGGGAGAGGAGGAGAGAGGGATGGGGGAGAGGAGGAGAGAGGGATGGGGGAGAGGAGGAGGAGAGGAGGAGAGAGGGATAGGAGAGAGGGATGGGGAGAGGAGGAGGAGGAGAGAGGGATGGGGGAGAGGAGGAGAGAGGGATGGGGGAGAGGAGGAGAGAGGGATGGAGGAGGAGAGGAGGAGAGAGGGATGGGGGAGAGGAGGATAGAGGAGGAGAGAGGGATGGGGGAGAGGAGGAGAGAGGGATGGAGGAGAGGAGGAGAGAGGGATGGGGGAGAGGAGGAGAGAGGGATAGGGGAGAGGAGGAGAGAGGGATGGGGGAGAGGAGGAGAGGAGGAGAGAGGGATGGGGGAGAGGAGGAGAGAGGGATGGAGGAGAGGAGGAGAGAGGGATGGGGGAGAGGAGGAGAGGAGGAGAGAGGGATGGGGGAGAGGAGGAGAGAGGGATGGAGGAGAGGAGGAGAGAGGGATGGGGGAGAGGAGGAGAGGAGGAGAGAGGGATGGGGGAGAGAAGGAGAGAGGGATGGGGGAGAGGAGGAGAGAGGGATGGGGAGAGGAGGAGAGAGGGATAGGGGGAGAGGAGGAGAGGAGGAGAGAGGGATGGGGGGAGAGGAGGAGAGAGGGATGGGGGAGAGGAGGAGGAGGAGAGAGGGATGGGGAGAGGAGGAGAGAGGGATGGAGGAGAGGAGGAGGAGAGAGGGATAGGGGAGAGGAGGAGGAGGAGAGAGGGATGGGGAGAGGAGGAGAGAGGGATAGAGGGGAGAGGAGGAGAGAGGGATAGGGGAGAGGAGGAGGAGGAGAGAGGGATGGGGAGAGGAGGAGAGAGGGATGGGGGAGAGGAGGAGAGGAGGAGGAGAGAGAGGGATGGGGGAGAGGAGGAGGAGAGAGGGATAGAGGGGAGAGGAGGATAGAGGGATGGGGGAGAGGAGGATAGAGGAGGAGAGAGGGATGGGGGAGAGGAGGAGAGAGGGATGGGGAGAGGGGGAGAGGAGGAGAGAGGAGGAGAGAGGGATAGGCGAGAGGAGGAGAGAGGAGAAGAGAGGGATGGGGGGGAGGAGGAGAGGCGGAGAGAGGGATGGGGAGAGGAGAAGAGAGGAGGAGAGAGGGATGGGAGAGGAGGAGAGGAGGGATAGGGGAGAGGAGGAGAGAGGGATAGGGGAGAGGAGGAGAGGAGGGATAGGGGAAGAGGAGGAGAGAGGGATAGGGGAGAGGAGGATAGAGGAGGAGAGAGGGATGGGGGAGAGGAGGATAGAGGAGGAGAGAGGGATGGGGGAGAGGAGGAGAGGAGGAGAGAGGGATAGGGGAGAGGAGGATAGAGGAGGAGAGAGGGATGGGGAGAGGAGGAGGAGAGAGGGATGGGGGAGAGGAGGAGAGAGGGATGGGGAGAGGAGAAGAGGAGGAGAGAGGTATGGGGGAGGAGGAGGATAGAGGAGGAGAGAGGGATGGGGGAGAGGAGGGGAGAGGAGGAGAGAGGGATGGGGGAGAGGAGGAGAGAGGGATGGGGGAGAGGAGGAGAGAGGGATGGGGGAGAGGAGGATAGAGGAGGAGAGAGGGATGGGGAGAGGAGGATAGAGGAGGAGAGAGAGATGGGGGAGGAGGAGGAGAGTAATATTATCATGTTCTTTGATTGTTTTTGGTTTTCATTTATGTACAGTATTCAACTACATTGTCAAGTTAATGTAGTTATTACATGGTCAATAATACTAGCAGATAGGGGTGTGGCCAGAGGTTCTGACATGAAAGGTGAAGAAGCTCCGCCCACTCACCGGCTGGCCAATCCGGTCCAGGTTATCCAGGAAGTATTTCACCGACTCACTCTGTAGACAGGAACAGACAACAGTTGTTAGATTTAATGAAACTTTTATTCCATTGGTTCCATTGGACACAACAAGCTGAACACACAGCTCAAGCACAAGTATTTGAAAGTATTTGCTATATATTTCAACCACACACAACAAACACTCTTCCCACTGGGCACAGACGTCAATTCAATGTCTTTTCCACGTTGGTTCCACAGCATTTCATTGAAATTATGTGGAAACAACATTGATTCAACCAATGTGTGCCCTGTGGGCTGACACCGAGGCTTCTAGAATGCTCTACAATGTTCAAACAGACAAAAATGATCATTAAACTCAACCCTGTCCCTGACACAGAGAGAGGGACAGAGAGAGGGAAAGTGAAGAGAGGGAGGGGGAGAGAGGGAGGGAGAGAGAGGGAGGGGGAGAGAGAGGGAGAGGGAGGGAGGTAGAGGGGGAGAGCGAGAGGGAGGGGGAGAGAGAGGGGGAGGGGGAGAGAGAGGGAGAGAGAGGGAGGAGGAGAGAGAGGGAGAGAGAGGGAGGGGGAGAGAGAAGGAGAGGGAGGGAGAAGGAGAGCGATGTTTTCGGATAAAAGTGTGTTGACCCTGTGTTCTGGCTCTAACAGGGGAACAACACTAAGACAGATCTAGGATCAGTTTCTGAACGCGTTCCAGGGGATCTATGAAGCAATCTCCCAATGCCTGGAGAACCATTTATGCCATTTAGCAGACACTTTTATCCCAAGCGAATTAGTCATTCGTACATACATTTTACGAATAGGAGTCCCCAGGCTGTATCAAACCCACGACCCTTCGTCTTACAAGCACCATGCCGACTGAGCCAAACAGGATGTTTGACATTATTTAGTATGATAGTTCAGTCGGGTACATTGCAACCTCAATCACATACACCCCTCCAGGAAACGGCTGTGTGTGAAAACAGAGAGGGAGGGATTAACCAGACAGAGACAGCACAGAGAGACAGCAACCCCCCTCCCCACACACAAAACTAGCCCTCTTCACAAAACTAGCCCTCTTTACAAAACTAGCCCTCTTCACAAAACTAGCCCTCTTCACAAAACTAGCCCTCTTTCTAGCCCTCTTTTGACCACAATTGACACACTGTAGATAGATTACCTGACCTTTGAACTCTCCCAAAACGTTAAATGACTTTAAAAGAATAAGTTGAGGGGTTCTGGTCTGGTCTTAGTGTAAATGTCAGTGTGTCTTTTTCTCCAAATGAGATTACAAATTGTCTTATAAATTAATAATCATTTGTCACGACAAACTGCCGTGAACCGTTGTGTTGCCGTGCCAAAAAGGAAACGCGACCCCATGACCCAACGGCTGACCTGTGATGTCACCGCCACAGGAAACAAAGTCCGCCAACGTAAGGGGGAGGGGCCAGGAGGGGGGAGAGGGGAATTCCAAGAGTTTGGGAGATTAACATAGACTACACACACACACGCATATACACACACACAGACAGACACACATACTACACACTAGTCCCGCGTTGCCATACCTCCAAAATCACGTCATTGTCACACTTCCCTTGAAGGTCTGGAGAATTTTGTATTGCAAAAATAGGTTGAATAGATTAGAGGTTACATTTCAAGACCCCTCCCCCCACGGCAGTAGAACGGCTGCTGGGTGCTATGTGTTATGTGAATCACTGTTTACCGTCCCTGTAGTTGTTGTTGTTGCCTATGCTAGTTATATTTATTGAAATTGAAAGTGGATTACGTTAGTAAGGTCAAAGGTCACAACACGTTCTAAACCGCTCTGGTGGCAAACCCCTGTTCCCTGGTCTCCATTCGTCCTGTCCACATGGCCGCTTTGCTACCACCTAAATTATCTTGGCGATTGCCTATTATTTAGTTTCTAAGGACCCATAAAACAGAGGCAGTGGGAGAACCTATTCAAGTAAATAAATAAATGTTTTTTAAATGTTTTTAAAAAACGATGTATTATTAGCTAGCTAGCTGGCTACAGTAAGCCACTTTGTAGGCTAACTCCAGTGAGCTGCTAGCTAGCTAACTTTACACACTGTTTAGCTAAGTGAAATAAATGTAATCAGCTAGCTAACTTCCTCTTAGCTAGCGATCTTGTAATCATTGTAAATTAAAAACACGGGTCTCCAAATGTATTTGCAGATAACAGCCATGGAAGAGGAGCAGCTCAAGCTGTCAGTAAAGGGAGAGCGTAGGCTACTGGACAGGACAGGTCATATTGTGGGAGGACATTATGAAAAGATTCTCCAGTCCCCTAGAGGGTTAAACTCTGAGGACAGAGAGATAATAGCAACATAATATTCAGCGCTGTCTAATTTGAGTATAATGAAGCCTGTTTCTTTGTGATGTTTTCTGTCCTCAGATATGGAACGCTGTGAAAGCCTGTTTGCTGATGAAGACTGTCCCAAGATACTTATCCTATATAGGTGTAGGCCTACAGCATGTTAGTAAATGTTGTAAACAAAAATACAGTTAAACATCGCACACAATGCATAAACCTATAACAACTGGAGCAGGCCAACCCCCTGCTGGAGGTCTGCTGGGTGGTGCAGGGTTTTGTTTCAGCCCAGCAAATAACACACCTGATTCAACTCATCAAATCTAATGAGTTGGTAATGGTCCTCTGTAGCTCAATTGGTAGAGCATGGCGCTTGTAACGCCAGGGTAGTGGGTTCGATCCCGGGACCACCCCATACGTAAAAATGTATGCGCACATGACTGGAAGTCGCTTTGGATAAAAGCGTCTGCTAAATAACACACCTGATTCAACTCATCAAATCTAATGAGTTGATAATCAAGTGTGCTGTTGCTAGGCTGGAATAGAAGTGTGCTGTTGCTAGGCTGGAATAGAAGTGTGCTGTTGCTAGGCTGGAATAGAAGTGTGCTGTTGCTAGGCTGGAATAGAAGTGTGCTGTTGCTAGGCTGGAATAGAAGTGTGCTGTTGCTAGGCTGGAATAGAAGTGTGCTGTTGCTAGGCTGGAATAGAAGTGTGCTGTTGCTAGGCTGGAATAGAAGTGTGCTGTTGCTAGGCTGGAATAGAAGTGTGCTGTTGCTAGGCTGGAATAGAAGTGTGCTCACCCAGTGGATCAGGGATGGTCACCGCTGGTATGGAGTTTTTTGTTGTTGACCTGAAATGATGCTTTAGTAATAATAACATACTGGTTACTACTCAGTGATCTAGTGTTGTTTAGACTAAGACGTCTACATTTTGAAGTGATGATTCTTTGAAGTTAAGGGTTTAA
>NC_059211.1:62086481-62101481 GCF_020615455.1 Coregonus clupeaformis | reverse complement strand
CCCATCTAACCCCATCTCACCCCATCTCACCCCATCTAACCCCATCTCACCCCATCTAACCCCATCTCACCCCATCTCACCCCATCTAACCCCATCTCACCCCATCTCACCCCATCTAACCCCATCTCACCCCATCTCACCCCATCTAACCCCATCTCACCCCATCTAACCCCATCTCACCCCATCTAACCCCATCTCACCCCATCTAACCCCATCTCACCCCATCTCACCCCATCTCACCCCATCTCACCCCATCTAACCACATCTAACCCCATCTCACCCCATCTCACCCCATCTAACCCCATCTAACCCCATCTCACCCCATCTAACCCCATCTCACCCCATCTCACCCCATCTCACCCCATCTCACCCCATCTAACCACATCTCACCCCATCTCACCCCATCTAACCACATCTCACCCCATCTAGCAGGACAGTACACAGTAGGACAGCACACAGTAGGACAGTACACAGCAGGACAGCAGGACAGTACACAGCAGGACAGCACACAGCAGGACAGCAGGACAGTACACAGTAGGACAGTACACAGCAGGACAGTACACAGCAGGACAGTACACAGCAGGACAGTACACAGTAGGACAGCAGGACAGCACACAGCAGGACAGCAGGACAGTACACAGTAGGACAGTACACAGCAGGACAGTACACAGCAGGACAGCAGGACAGTACACAGTAGGACAGTACACAGCAGGACAGTACACAGTAGGACAGTACACAGCAGGACAGTACACAGTAGGACAGTACACAGCAGGACAGCACACAGCAGGACAGTACACAGCAGGACAGCAGGACAGTACACAGTAGGACAGTACACAGCAGGACAGTACACAGCAGGACAGGACACAGCAGGACAGCAGGACAGTACACAGCAGGACAGTACACAGTAGGACAGTACACAGTAGGACAGTACACAGCAGGACAGTACACAGTAGGACAGTACACAGCAGGACAGTACACAGCAGGACAGTACACAGCAGGACAGCACACAGCAGGACAGGACACAGCAGGACAGTACACAGCAGGACAGTACACAGCAGGACAGCAGGACAGCACACAGCAGGACAGCAGGACAGCACACAGCAGGACAGCACACAGCAGGACAGTACACAGCAGGACAGCACACAGCAGGACAGCACACAGCAGGACAGCACACAGCAGGACAGTACACAGCAGGACAGCACACAGCAGGACAGCACACAGCAGGACAGTACACAGTAGGACAGCACACAGCAGGACAGTACACAGCAGGACAGCAGGACAGTACACAGCAGGACAGTACACAGCAGGACAGTACACAGCAGGACAGTACACAGCAGGACAGCAGGACAGCACACAGCAGGACAGTACACAGCAGGACAGGACACAGCAGGACAGCAGGACAGTACACAGCAGGACAGTACACAGCAGGACAGTACACAGCAGGACAGTACACAGCAGGACAGTACACAGCAGGACAGGACACAGCAGGACAGCAGGACAGTACACAGTAGGACAGTACACAGCAGGACAGTACACAGCAGGACAGTACACAGCAGGACAGTACACAGCAGGACAGCAGGACAGTACACAGTAGGACAGTACACAGCAGGACAGTACACAGTAGGACAGTACACAGCAGGACAGTACACAGCAGGACAGGACACAGCAGGACAGCAGGACAGTACACAGTAGGACAGTACACAGCAGGACAGTACACAGCAGGACAGTACACAGCAGGACAGTACACAGCAGGACAGGACACAGCAGGACAGCAGGACAGTACACAGTAGGACAGTACACAGCAGGACAGTACACAGCAGGACAGTACACAGCAGGACAGTACACAGCAGGACAGCAGGACAGTACACAGTAGGACAGTACACAGCAGGACAGTACACAGTAGGACAGTACACAGCAGGACAGTACACAGCAGGACAGGACACAGCAGGACAGCAGGACAGTACACAGTAGGACAGTACACAGCAGGACAGTACACAGCAGGACAGTACACAGCAGGACAGTACACAGCAGGACAGGACACAGCAGGACAGCAGGACAGTACACAGTAGGACAGTACACAGCAGGACAGTACACAGCAGGACAGTACACAGCAGGACAGCACACAGCAGGACAGTACACAGCAGGACAGCACACAGCAGGACAGTACACAGCAGGACAGGACACAGTAGGACAGTACACAGCAGGACAGCAGGACAGTACATAGTAGGACAGTACACAGCTGGACAGCACACAGCAGGACAGAGAGAAATGTAGGTCCCCTGTAGCTCAGTTGGTAGAGCATGGCGCTTGCAACGCCAGGGTTGTGGGTTCGTTTCCCACAGGGGGCCAGTATGAAAAATGTATGCACTCACTAACTGTAAGTCGCTCTGGTTAAGAGCATCTACTAAATGACTAAAATGTAAATGTTAATGTAGGCCAAACAGAGAATTACACCAAAGCAGCACAAAATATTGTCTCTCTCTGTCTCTGTCTCTCACTCTCTCCCTCCCTCTCTCTCTCTGTCTCTCTCTCTCTCTCTCTCTCTCTCTCTCTCTCTCTCTCTCTCTCTCTCTCTCTGTGTGATGCATGGGTATTAGGGCTATAGCCTTTAAAAGAATATATATATATATAACGGACACTCCTTAACTGTCTTGCTGTTTTTAAAAACGTAACCTATATTCCCTTCTGTCTCCATTCGATAGGCTATGAATACGACTGAAGGCTAAGCTTCATCGTTTTATGCATGGCTTTCTCCCGACCAAACAATGAACGTAACGTAGTTCCATCTCAAAAAGTCATTTGAATAGACAGAACCAACTATATCAATAGCCTGTAGAACAGTTTAATCAAGTTACAGCTTATTAGGAAAGATATGATCCATGCCGGGCCGGGACAATCCCTCCATACTAAAACCAAATGACCAATAAGCCCATCCTCATTCCTCCTACTGGCCTGTCATAAAAGTTTTCAGACTAGTTAAGGTTATGAACAGTAGCTTTATTTACCAAATATTCTAGCCTTCAAATGTGTTGTCCTGAAGTTGTTGTGGCTTTCAAAAAATATCAAGAATGAAAGTCTATAGCCTAAGGATAGGCTATTCTCAATCACAGCTTTATGAGAGATCGAACAAATAATATTATTTATTTTTCTGTCATTATATGAGGCAAATAAAACAATTATTTTCCCAGTTCTGAAGACGGTAGCCCGTTCCTCATCAGACAGTCACTGCTCCATCATGATGTAGTCCTATAACCTAGCTCACAGCGGTAAGACAGCCCTCATCAGACAGTCACTGCTCCATCGTGATGTAGTCCTATAACCTCGCTCACAGCGGTAAGACAGCCCTCATCAGACAGTCACTGCTCCATCATGATGTAGTCCTATAACCTAGCTCACAGCGGTAAGACAGCCCTCATCAGACAGTCACTGCTCCATCGTGATGTAGTCCTATAACCTCGCTCACAGCGGTAAGACAGCCCTCATCAGACAGTCACTGCTCCATCATGATGTAGTCCCTATAACCTAGCTCACAGCGGTAAGACAGCCCTCATCAGACAGTCACTGCTCCATCGTGATGTAGTCCTATAACCTCGCTCACAGCGGTAAGACAGCCCTCATCAGACAGTCACTGCTCCATCATGATGTAGTCCTATAACCTCGCTCACTACGGTAAGACAGCCCTCATCAGACAGTCACTGCTCCATCATGATGTAGTCCTATAACCTCGCTCACTACGGTAAGACAGCCCTCATCAGACAGTCACTGCTCCATCATGATGTAGTCCTATAACCTAGCTCACAGCGGTGAGACAGCCCTCATCAGACAGTCACTGCTCCATCGTGATGTAGTCCTATAACCTCGCTCACAGCGGTAAGACAGCCCTCATCAGACAGTCACTGCTCCATCGTGATGTAGTCCTATAACCTAGCTCACAGCGGTGAGACAGCCCTCATCAGACAGTCACTGCTCCATCATGATGTAGTCCTATAACCTAGCTCACTACGGTAAGACAGCCCTCATCAGACAGTCACTGCTCCATCATGATGTAGTCCTATAACCTAGCTCACAGCGGTAAGACAGCCCTCATCAGACAGCCACTGCTCCATCATGATGTAGTCCTATAACCTCGCTCACAGCGGTAAGACAGCCCTCATCAGACAGTCACTGCTCCATCATGATGTAGTCCTATAACCTAGCTCACAGCGGTAAGACAGCCCTCATCAGACAGTCACTGCTCCATCGTGATGTAGTCCTATAACCTAGCTCACAACGGTAAGACAGCCCTCATCAGACAGTCACTGCTCCATCATGATGTAGTCCTATAACCTCGCTCACAGCGGTAAGACAGCCCTCATCAGACAGTCACTGCTCCATCATGATGTAGTCCTATAACCTCGCTCACTACGGTAAGACAGCCCTCATCAGACAGTCACTGCTCCATCATGATGTAGTCCTATAACCTAGCTCACAGCGGTAAGACAGCCCTCATCAGACAGTCACTGCTCCATCATGATGTAGTCCTATAACCTAGCTCACAGCGGTAAGACAGCCCTCATCAGACAGTCACTGCTCCATCATGATGTAGTCCTATAACCTAGCTCACTACGGTAAGACAGCCCTCATCAGACAGTCACTGCTCCATCATGATGTAGTCCTATAACCTAGCTCACAGCGGTGAGACAGCCCTCATCAGACAGTCACTGCTCCATCATGATGTAGTCCTATAACCTAGCTCACAGCGGTAAGACATGAGTGAATTCTTAATGTCAGACAGTGATAAATTAATGATTAGACTAGACACCTGGGAACATGCAAACCTACACACACACTACACACAGTCCACACTCTACACACACACTACACACTCTACACACACACTACACACTCTACACACACACACTACACACTGTACACACAGTACACACACACTACACACTGTACACACACTACACACACACTACACACTGTACAGACTCTACACACACTACACTGTCCACCCCCTGTGGTGTGTTTGTGTCAGAGAGAGAGACAGTGTGTTGTTATTATGATGTCACAGTCTCTAGATAAGTTAGAGCTGTGTTCAACGTTCAAAAGAGTTCAACCTGAGATGAGGCTTGGAAACACTCTTAGAGACAACGGTGCTGTCTAGGATCTACAAGGATTCTTCAGCTGTCCCCATAGGAGAAACCCCTTGAAGAACCCTTTTGGGTTCCATGTAGAACCCTTTCCACAGAGGGTTGTACCTGGAACCCAAAAGGGTTCTACCTGGAACCCAAAAGGGTTCTACCTGGAACCCAAAAGGGTTCTACTTGGAACCCAAAAGGGTTCTACTTGGAACCAAAAATAGTTATCCTATGGAGACAGCCGAAGAACCATTTTGGAACCCTTTTTTCTAAGAGTGTATTTGAGTGTGTGTCTCTTTGTCAGATTTTCTGTCTCCGACACGGCTGTCATGTGTGTGTGTGTGTGTCTGTCTGTGTGTATCTCTGTGTGTGTGTGTGTGTGTCTGTATCTCTCTAGGACTCACCAGTTGAAACTCACTGCGTCGTGCGTAGGCCTCCTGTATCCCAGAATCCCTCCACAGAGCGTCCAGCGCCAGACCATAAAGCTGGAATTCTATTGGTTCCACCGCCACTCCACCACGCCCCTCGAATGACATCACAAACATGCCGTGCTTCTCATTTTCAGAGTTCTGCCACGGAATCCCCAGCTTGTCCCGCGCATCCACCAACACACGCATCCCCTATAGAACAATATATACATGAATATATACATCCACCAACACACCCATCCCCTATAGAACAATATATACATGAATATATACATCCACCAACACACCCATCCCCTATAGAACAATATATACATGAATATATACATCCACCAACACACGCATCCCCTATAGAACAATATATACATGAATATATACATCCACCAACACACGCATCCCCTATAGAACAATATATACATGAATATATACATCCACCAACACACGCATCCCCTATAGAACAATATATACATGAATATATACATCCACCAACACACGCATCCCCTATAGAACAATATATACATCCACCAACACACTCATCCCCTATAGAACAATATATACATGAATATATACATCCACCAACACACACATCCCCTATAGAACAATATATACATGAATATATACATCCACCAACACACGCATCCCCTATAGAACAATATATACATGAATATATACATCCACCAACACACGCATCCCCTATAGAACAATATATACATGAATATATACATCCACCAACACACACATCCCCTATAGAACAATATATACATGAATATATACATCCACCAACACACGCATCCCCTATAGAACAATATATACATGAATTTATACATCCACCAACACACGCATCCCCTATAGAACAATATATACATGAATATATACATCCACCAACACACGCATCCCCTATAGAACAATATATACATGAATATATACATCCACCAACACACCCATCCCCTATAGAACAATATATACATGAATATATACATCCACCAACACACGCATCCCCTATAGAACAATATATACATGAATATATACATCCACCAACACACGCATCCCCTATAGAACAATATATACATGAATATATACATCCACCAACACACGCATCCCCTATAGAACAATATATACATGAATTTATACATCCACCAACACACGCATCCCCTATAGAACAATATATACATGAATATATACATCCACCAACACACGCATCCCCTATAGAACAATATATACATGAATATATACATCCACCAACACACCCATCCCCTATAGAACAATATATACATGAATATATACATCCACCAACACACGCATCCCCTATAGAACAATATATACATGAATATATACATCCACCAACACACGCATCCCCTATAGAACAATATATACATGAATATATACATCCACCAACACACCCATCCCCTATAGAACAATATATACATGAATATATACATCCACCAACACACCCATCCCCTATAGAACAATATATACAGTGAGGGAAAAAAGTATTTGATCCCCTGCTGATTTTGTACGTTTACCCACTGACAAAGACATGATCAGTCTATAATTTTAATGGTAGGTTTATTTGAACAGTGAGAGACAGAATAACAACAACAAAATACAGTATTATGGTAGTAAATATGGTATTTTGGGCCTCAACCAGTGTTCCAGTGTATGTATGTATCTACTGGTACTCACGTAGCTCATAGATCTTTCACACACTTACACACACATTATTGTAGGCTATTCTATGTTACAACAGAAGCTTCTTTAACTAACCCAGAAGTATATTCTATGTTATAACCAATGTTCCCTCAAATTTCAGGTCCAATGTACCCCCCCTGTATATATAGCCTCCCTACTGTTATTTTATTTTACTTCTGCTCTTTTTTTTCTCAACACTTTTTTTTGTTGTTGTTTTATTTTTATATTTTTTGTAAAAAATAAATGCACTGTTGGTTAAGGGCTGTAAGTAAGCATTTCACTGTAATGTCTGCACCTGTTGTATTCGGCGCATGTGACCAATAACATTTGATTTGATTTGCTGAGCGCAAACTTGAACGTTGTGAAAATTCTGTGCAACTTCCAGCGTGCGTTTACTGTGAACACTGAGGCTGTACCCGCTTTAAGTTACAGTTTTAGACAGTGGCCAAGTAGGATACTGTGGCTATTTGATCATAATGTAGGCCTACCAGAGTGGCCTACCATCAAAAACAATGGAGAAAATGCATCCCATAACATTTACGCATGGAAATAGCTGTTCTACCATTCAGCCTACAGTAGCAGCCAATGGGTGGTGTTCAATGTAGGTCTACATTCCATTTGAAAAAAAACATGCAGGGCTTGACATTAACCTGTTTATCCACTTGTCCTTCAGACAAGGAGGCGACTGAAAATGTTGTGTTGTTTGATGCAAGAAACCACTTTACAAAATACAATGCATTATTATTCCCACACCATTATTACAGAGTATCCAACAAATTATGCTACCCTCTGCCTATTGGCTACTTAGCTTATTGAAGCCTGTCTCAAAATACAACACTGCCCCTTTAAGACAAAAAAAAAAAAGCTCTTTACCTGACTCGCTTTTCAAAGATGTCTAGAAATGTATACGTTTTGTGCTCTTGTAGGAAGCAATCACTCCCCTATTGCTGACTACAAATGATCTATAACTGGGCTAATAACCCACTAACTAACAAAGGATATGAACTAAATGTGCACACGTGGCTACATGCAGCTCTCGCTTTGATCTCAAAACAAGCGCATCTACTCACAACCGCTCATGCTGTAAACACAGTCCAGTTCAAAGTGAACGGCACAGATCCATATATGGCAATGGCTTATTTGCATATAGGCCTACTGCAGCTCTGATCGGTTATGCCGCACCGGTCTGTGTAGAGTAAGGGCTGAGTAGTGCCTGTCAATGCAATAAAATCCTTTCTTTGATGCGTTCTGCCTACAACAAAATATCTTGCATAGTTGGTTTTGTTTTCGGTATGTCACATTGAAAGTGGCTAATATTGTGTTGATTTGATCACAATTCCCACAGTAAAGGGAAAATTCCCACTAACGGGGAAAACTCCAGAAAAGTTGAGTTAAGTTCGATCTCGTGCTTCTCTGCGCGGGCTGGTATTTCTTCTGCGCGGCAGTCCCGGTGGTGCTGTGCTGTGCCCATGGTGCAGCTCAGAGGGAACATTGGTTACAACAGAAGCTTCTTTAGCTAACCCAGAAGATCCAGATAATGGGTTAAATCGTATCGACCCCCTGTCTCTGTTTCTCACCACCAGCAGACAGACAGTCTAACCGTATGTGTGTGCGTGTGTCAGACGTGTGTGTTTCATTAAGACCCCAGTAATTAAACAGTAGATAAAAAAATATATAACTGAATTGTCTCGTCTCGTCTCTCTGTGTGTGTGTGTGTGTGTGTGTGTGTGTGTGTGTGTGTGTGTGTGTGTGTGTGTGTGTGTGTGTGTGTGTGTGTATGCGAGCAGTGGTATAAAGTACTTAAGGTCAAGCCTTTGTGCGAGGGGAGATTGTATTGGCGGTCAAGCCTTTGTGCGAGGGGAGATTGTATTGGCGGTCTTGCCAACAGGCGTAGGGGAAAAGCCTAATTATGCACCCTATTCATAATGTTAGCGGCAAACGCAGTTGTGTAAAGTACTTAAGTAAAAATACTTGAAAGTACTTAAGTCGTTTTTTGGGGGTATCTGTACTTTACTATTTATATTTTTGACAACTTTTACTTTTACTTCACTACATTCCTAAAGAAAATAATGTACTTTTTACTCCATACATTTTCCCCTGACACCCAAAAGTACTCCTTACATTTTCAATGCTTAGCAGGACAGGAAAATGGTCCAATTCACACAGTTATCAAGAGAACATCCCTGGTCATCCCTACTGCCTCTGATTTGGCGGACTCACTAAACACACATGCTTCATTTGTAAATTATGTCTGAGTGTTGGAGTGTGCCCCTGGCTGTCCGTAAATTAAAAAATCAAGAAAACTGGGCCGTCTAGTTTGCTTAATATAAGGAATTTGAAATTCTTTATACTTTTACTTTTGATACTTACAGTTGAAGTTGGAAGTTTACATACACTTAGATTGGAGTCATTAAAACTTTCAAACACTCCACAAATTTCTTGTTAACAAACTATAGTTTTGGCAAGTCGGTTAGGACATCTACTTTGTGCATGACACAAGTAATTTTTCCAACAATTGTTTACAGACAGATTATTTCACTTATAATTCACTGTATCACAATTCCAGTGGGTCAGAAGTTTACATAAACTAAATTGACTGTGACTTTAAACCGCTTGCAAAATTTCAGAAAATTATGTCATGGATTTAGAAGCTTCTGATAGGCTAATTGACATATTTTGAGTCAATTGGAGGTGTACCTGTGGATATATTTCAAGGCCTACCTTCAAACTCAGTGCCTCTTTGCTTGACATCATGGGAAAATCAAAATAAATCAGCCAAGACCTCAGAAAAAGAATTGTAGACCTCCACAAGTCTGGTTCATCCTTGGGAGCAATTTCCAAACGCCTGAAGGTACCACGTTCATCTGTACAAACAATAGTACGCAAGTATAAACACCATGGGACCACGCAGCCGTCATACCGCTCAGGAAGGAGACGCATTCTGTCTCCTAGAGATGAACATACTTTGGTGCGAAAAGTGCAAATCAATCCCAGAACAACAGCAACGGACCTTGTGAAGATGCTGGAGGAAACAGGTACAAAAGTATCTATATCCACAGTAAAACGAGTCCTATATCCACATAACCTGAAAGGCCGCTCAACAAGGAAGAAGTCACTGCTCCAAAACTGCCATAAAAAAGCAAGACTACGGTTTGCAACTGCACATGGGGACAAAGATCGTACTTCTTGGAGAAATGTTCTCTGGTCTGATGAAACAAAAATAGAACTGTTTGGCCATAATGACCATCGTTATGTATGGAGGAAAAAGGGGGTAACTTGCAAGCCGAAGAACACCATCCCAACCGTGAAGCACGGGGGTGGCAGCATCTTGAGGGGGTGCTTTGCTGCAGGAGGGACTGGTGCACTTCACAAAATAGATGGCATCATGAGGAAGGAAAATGATGTGGATATATTGAAGCAACATCTCAAGACATCAGTCAGGAAGTTAAAGCTTGGTTGCAAATAGGTCTTCCAAATAGACAATGACCCCAAGCATACTTCCAAAGTTGTGCCAAAAAGGACAACAGTCAAGGTATTGGAGTGGCCATCACAAAGCCCTGACCTCAATCCTATAGAAAATGTGTGGGCAGAACTGAAAAAGCGTGTGCGAGCAAGGAGGCCTACAAACCTGACTCAGTTACACCAGCTCTGTCAGGAGGAATGGGCCAAAATTCACCAAACTTATTGTGGGAAGCTTGTGGGAAGGCTACCCGAAACGTTTGACCCATGTTAAACAATTTAAAGGCAATGCTACCAAATACTAATTGAGTGTATGTAAACTTCTGACCCACTGGGAATGTGATGAAAGAAATGAAAGCTGAAATAAATAATTCTCTCTACTATTATTCTGACATTTCACATTCTTAAAATAAAGTGGTGATCCTAACTGACCTAAGACAGGGAATGTTTTACTAGGATTAAATGTCAGGAATTGTGAAAAACTGAGTTTAAATGTATTTGGCTAAGGTGTATGTAAACTATCGACTTCAACTGTAAGTATATTTAAAACCAAATACTTTTAGACTTTTACTCATGTAGGATTTTACTGTGTGACTTTCACATTTACTTCAATCATTTTCTATCAAGGTATCTTTACTTTTACTCAAGTATGACAATTGAGTCCTTTTTCAGCTCTCTGTGTGTGTGTGTGTGAGTGAGTGAGTGAGTGTGTTTGTGAGTGTGAGTGTGTGTCAGAGAAAGAGAGAGAAGCTAGTAGTCACTACCTCACTTCAGTGACACACACACACGTGCTCGGGCACACATACATATCTAAGTCTGCTGGCTGATGCCACGTTAATATGCTAGTCAGAACTAGGAAACTCTGAAATGTCAGACTTGCTTAGCGTGTCTGAAATATCCGAGTTCTGATCAGCATTTGAACACAGCATGAGAGCCAGACGTGAGTCACACTGTGTCATGGTTAATGTGTTATAGTTAGGTACACAGTGTACATCTGGTCTGCAATTGGACCACTGATCTATTAGATACTAACCTAACCGCTGATCTAGGACCAGTTTTCCCTGCCCCAGTCCTACCAGAGAGGAAACTGACCTAATAATATAATAAGATGCCATTTAGCAGACGCTTTGATCCTAAGCGACTTACAGTCACCTGTGCAAACATTTTTGTACGTATGGGTGGTCCCGGGGATCGAACCCACTACCCTGGCGTTACACGCGCCATGCTCTACACATTGAGCTACAGAGGACCTAATATCCAATGTTTTGTCAATAAGATCAACACTCAGAACTTGTGCTTTTCAATTGAACTAACTAGGATGGGCCTATGTCTAATGCGTGTCAATGCAGTGCATGGAGAATTGAATGAATAACGTTGTTTTCCCCTGGAGAAATGCTCTGCTACAATAACATAGGCCTGCCACTGCATGAGTCACATTGGTTATAACTCTTATCTAAAGTATTTATATTGGTTACCTTTATGATATTCTCAAAGATTGTGTCCCGGAAGTCCAGCAGGGCTTTCTTATCGAACTCTTTTCCATTAATAATCCTCATCTGTTTGAGGAAGGTCGACTTGCCGCTCTCTCCTGCACCGAGGAGAAGGATCTTCACCAGCCGCCTCACAGCACGCCTCTCTCGGGAAAGCATGGCGTCAATCTCCCGGCTCCTCCGACGAGCCTCTCGCTCCTGGACCGCGTCCCTTTCCCGGATCCTGTCCTTGCTGCCGCCCGCATCTCGGGTGGCCTCGGCCGGCAGCAGACAGCGGCTCAGGCTCCGCACCACTCCCGACATGGTCCGTTTTTAACCAACCAACCCACCAAACTTCAGCAGAACCTTTTCATAATACGAGAAGAATCCAGCCTACACTCCCATTCAATAGGCTACGGTTCGATTATAACGTTTTAGTAGTAGCAGGGTTATCGAATCGAAATAACAACCCAGATTGTCTCATCCGCTCTGAGGAAAAAAGTGAGAAATTAGGCTATTTCGTTATACAAATCCTTGACATACGAGATAATCCACTCCGCTTTAATACATTTATATTAGCCTAAAAGTTTAAGAGGTAGGATTATCTAAATCTAAATAAGATTTTGTCGTCCATTAATAGAGATGTATCCTCTTTATTTATCCGTTATGCGAACCGGCCCGCATAGCTGCGCGAGCTGGAGATACTCCCGTGTCCATTTTGGTTAAGAGTTGGATGTCTTCTCTTCTCAAATAAAGAACCAGCGAAGTGGACAGGAAAAAAAAACAAAGAGACAAAAGTCGAGACAAAAGTCGTCCAACAAGCGTTATAAACTCATTATAAACGATATCGCCGTCCGTGTATCTAGACTAAAGTTTAGCCTACCTAACAAACAAACGTCAGTAAAATAAAAGCAAATTTTGCCTCGATGTAGTTTAGGAGGATCCCCTGGGATTTGTGAACTTGAGAACACTGACAAAGGCTAGAGAGAGAGAGAGAGCAAGGGAGTCTGGCCCAATGGTTTATATATACACTAGATGACTAACAGGGGGTGCTGTTTCGAAGCCACTGCGATATATAAATGCATTTGGCCCGGTAGTGGCCCGGTAGTGGCCTACACAGAGTTGGGCTGTTCCCTGTCCGCTGCATACTGTTTTGGTCTAGTCTTGGACTGCTGCTGCTACTCCGGCGGTCGCTAGGGGGCGACTCAACACCACTCTATCACTATGGGAGGCGCCTGGCCCTACACCGACTCACCCCCTATAGATTAGATTAGCTACTGGGATGGTCAGAATGTTATAGTTTGGGGGAAAACACAGATGGCATGACAAACTGTTAGATCCATTAGGAAATACGTTTAACCAAGAAAGAACACTGGAAATCCAATATGGATGGTGTTAAGAGATAGATGGGACGGTGTTGAATGGAGTTGAAGGATGGGACTAATAACAACTAACAACAACTAATAACAACAAGAGAACCAATGTAAAGCATTGTGTGTCCATAAAAAGTATATAGGTTATAGGTTGAGAGCTTTTGTGAAAGAGCACAGTTAGAAAGATATGGCATATAGAAGCAAACAGGATGGACATCATGAAAACGATCGGAGAGGTTGAGGGTAGAGGAAGTTCAGGAGTAAAAACAAACAAAATATAATTATTGTAAAATTGTCTGTGTCCATAAACTGTATATAGTATGTATAAGCTGGAAGGTGAGGCCTAAGCGTTGTTGTTCACTAGTTTACTCCAATTAGGGAAGGGGTTGTGGGGTTGGAAAGTAATAAAGGGAAATATATTTTTAAAAAGGATATGTATATATATATGTACAGTTGAAGTCAGAAGTTTACACACACTTAGGTTGGAGTCATTAAAACTCGTTTTTCAACCACTCCACAAATTTCTTGTTAACAAACTATAGTTTTGGCAAGTCGGTTAGGACATCTACTTTGTGCATGACACAAGTAATTTTTCCAACAATTGTTTACAGACAGATTATTTCACTTATAATTCACTGTATCACAATTCCAGTGGGTCAGAAGTTTACATAAACTAAATTGACTGTGCCTTTAAACCGCTTGCAAAATTTCAGAAAATTATGTCATGGATTTAGAAGCTTCTGATAGGCTAATTGACATAATTTGTGTCAATTGGAGGTGTACCTGTGGATGTATTTTAAGCCCTACCTTCAAACTCAGTGCCTCTTTGCTTGACATCATGGGAAAATCAAAAGAAATCAGCCAAGACCTCAGAAAAACAATTGTAGACCTCCACAAGTCTGGTTCATCCTTGGGAGCAATTTCTAAACGCCTGAAGGTACCACGTTCATCTGTACAAACAATAGTACGCAAGTATAAACACCATGGGACCACGCAGCCGTCATCCCGCTCAGGAGATGCGTTCTGTCTCCTAGAGATGAACGTACTTTGGTGCGAAAAGTGCAAATCAATCCCAGAACAACAGCAAAGGACCTTGTGAAGATGCTGGAGGAAACAGGTACAAAAGTATCTATATCCACAGTAAAACGAGTCCTATATCCACATAACCTGAAAGGCCACTCAGCATGGAAGAAGTCACTGCTCCAAAACCACCATAAAAAAGTCAGACTACGGTTTGCAACTGCACATGGGGACAAAGATCATACTTTTTGGAGAAATGTCCTCTGGTCTGATGAAACAAAAATAGAACTGTTTGGCCATAATGACCATCGTTATGTTTGGAGGAAAAAGGGGGTGGCTTGCAAGCCGAAGAACACCATCCCAACCGTGAAGCACGGGGGTGGCAGCATCATGCTGTGGGGGTGCTTTGCTGCAGGAGGGACTGGTGCACTTCACAAAATAG
>NC_059211.1:62061481-62081481 GCF_020615455.1 Coregonus clupeaformis | reverse complement strand
AGACAGAGAGGAGGAGAGAGAAGGAGAGAGAGAAGGAGAGAGAGAGAGAGATGGATGGGCATTATATTTTCACCTCAGAGAGGCTGCAGATGTATTTCAACACTCACACGCACACTCACACACACAGACACACACACTCACATACACTCACACACACAGACACACACAGACAAGCAGGGCTATGAGTCACAGGTTTTCGTGTAAACCTTATCAGTCATCCATGTCAGCGTGTGTGTGTGTGTGTGTGTGTGTGTGTGTGCGTGCGTGTGTACCGACATTGATTAAGTGTCACTCTTCGTAGGACGTTGCTATGACGATGACCCCCAAGGGGTGTGTCAACAAGTGCAGGTGTGTGGTCATGAAGACAGAGACTGGTTGCCCTTTTCTTGTGGCAACAGGTCACAAATCTTGCTGCTGTGATTGCACACTGTGGTATTTCACTCAGTAGATAAGGGAGTTTATCAAAATTGGGTTTGTTTTCAAATTCTTTGTGGCCTGTTGCCACAAGAAAAGGGCAACCAGTGAAGAACAAACACCATTGTAAACACAACCCATATTTATGTTTATTTATTTTCCCATTTGTACTTTAACTATTTCCACATTGTTACAACACTGTATATATACATAATATGACATTTGAAATGTCTTTATTCTTTTGGAACTTCTGAGTGTAATGTTTACTGTTAATATTTATTGTTTATTTCACTTTTGTTTACTATCTACTTCACTTGCTTTGGCAATGTTAACATACGTTTCCCATGCCAATAAAGCCCTTAAATTGAATTGAATTGAGAGAGAGAGAGAGAGACAGAGAGAGAGAGAGAGAGAGAGAGAGAGAGAGAGAGAGATTGGGAGAGAGAGCAGGAGAGGAAAGAGAGAGAGAAAGAGGGAGAGAGAGAGAGAGAGAGAGAGAGAGAGAGAGAGAGAGAGAGAGAGAGACATACAGTGGGGGAAAAAAGTATTTAGTCTTTATTTAGTCAGCCACCAATTGTGCAAGTTCTCCCACTTAAAAAGATGAGAGAGGCCTGTAATTTTCATCATAGGTACACGTCAACTATGACAGACAAAATGAGAAAAAAAAATCCAGAAAATCACGTTGTAGGATTTTTAATGAATTTATTTGCAAATTATGGTGGAAAATAAGTATTTGGTCAATAACAAAAGTTTCTCAATACTTTGTTATATACACTTTGTTGGCAATGACACAGGTCAAACGTTTTCTGTAAGTCTTCACAAGGTTTTCACACACTGTTGCTGGTATTTTGGCCCATTCCTCCATGCAGATCTCCTCTAGAGCAGTGATGTTTTGGGGCTGTCGCTGGGCAACACGGACTTTCAACTCCCTCCAAAGATTTTCTATGGGGTTGAGATCTGGAGACTGGCTAGGCCACTCCAGGACCTTGAAATGCTTCTTACGAAGCCACTCCTTCGTTGCCCGGGCGGTGTGTTTGGGATCATTGTCACGCTGAAAGACCCAGCCACGTTTCATCTTCAATGCCCTTGCTGATGGAAGGAGGTTTTCACTCAAAATCTGACGATACATGGCCCCATTCATTCTTTCCTTTACACGGATCAGTCGTCCTGGTCCCTTTGCAGAAAAACAGCCCCAAAGCATGATGTTTCCACCCCCATGCTTCACAGTAGGTATGGTGTTCTTTGGATGCAACTCAGCATTCTTTGTCCTCCAAACACGACGAGTTGAGTTTTTACCAAAAAGTTATATTTTGGTTTCATCTGACCATATGACATTCTCCCAATCCTCTTCTGGATCATCCAAATGCACTCTAGCAAACTTCAGACGGGCCTGGACATGTACTGGCTTAAGCAGGGGGACACGTCTGGCACAGCAGGATTTGAGTCCCTGGCGGCGTAGTGTGTTACTGATGGTAGGCTTTGTTACTTTGGTCCCAGCTCTCTGCAGGTCATTCACTAGGTCCCCCCGTGTGGTTCTGGGATTTTTGCTCACCGTTCTTGTGATCATTTTGACCCCACGGGGTGAGATCTTGCGTGGAGCCCCCAGATCGAGGGAGATTATCAGTGGTCTTGTATGTCTTCCATTTCCTAATAATTGCTCCCACAGTTGATTTCTTCAAACCAAGCTGCTTACCTATTGCAGATTCAGTCTTCCCAGCCTGGTGCAGGTCTACAATTTTGTTTCTGGTGTCATTTGACAGCTCTTTGGTCTTGGCCATAGTGGAGTTTGGAGTGTGACTGTTTGAGGTTGTGGACAGGTGTCTTTTATACTGCTAACAAGTTCAAACAGGTGCCATTAATACAGGTAACGAGTGGAGGACAGAGGAGCCTCTTAAAGAAGAAGTTACAGATCTGTGAGAGCCAGAAATCTTGCTTGTTTGTAGGTGACCAAATACTTATTTTCCACCATAATTTGCAAATAAATTCATTAAAAATCCTACAATGTGATTTTCTGGAGAAAAAAAATCTCAATTTGTCTGTCATAGTTGACGTGTACCTATGATGAAAATTACAGGCCTCTCTCGTCTTTTTAAGTGGGAAAACTTGCACAATTGGTGGCTGACTAAATACTTTTTTACCCCACTGTAAGTAGTACTGTTAATGTTCCTATATGGACCAGGCAGATATTTTAAGTCAGTGTATTGTAATCCTGGTCCTGGGGACCCAAAGGGGGGGACATTTTGTTTTTGATGATTTGATTGAGGTGTGCAACAACAATGTACACCCCTTTAGGTCCCCAGGACCAGGATTACAATATACTGCTCATAATGAAGAAAATAACACGGACATGGGGACCTGATCCTAGATCAGCACTCTTACTCTGAGACACTGGGATACAGATGGCCCCAGTTAAACAAAGAGAGAGAAGACAGAGAGGAGACAGAGAGATGAGAGAGGAGAGAGAGAAGGGAGAGAAGAGAGAAGAGAGAAGAGAGAGAGAGGAGAGAGAGAGGGAGGAGACAGAGAAGAGAGAGGAGAGAGAGAGAGAGAGAGAAGAGAGAGAGAGGGAGAAGACAGAGAAGAGAGAAGGAAGGAGAGAGAAAGAGAGAGGAGAGAGAGAGAGGAGAATTAAACAAGAGGTCATGTCTGGAGGGTGGAGGGTGGAGGGTCTTTCTGATTTCTTTGTAAACGCACCCTTGGGATTCCATAAATTACCGTCTAACACACACACACACACACACACACACACATACACAGGCACACAGACACACAGACACACAGACACACAGACACACAGACACACAAATACACAGACACACAGACACACAAACAAACACACAGACACACAGACACACAAACACACAGACACACAGACACACAAACAAACACACATTAATATACAGAAACAGGACAAGGAGGCTGAGCCAAACTCTTCTAAAACAACATCTGACAGAATTCCTGATGAATCAGAAGATAAACAGAGAAAACTTTGGGAGCGTGTTGGTGTGTTGGTGTGTTTTGTGTGTGTGTGTGTTTCTCAGTGTGTGTGTGTGTGTGTTTCTTAGTGTGTTTGTGTTTCCCAGTGTGTATGTGTTTCCCAGTGTGTGTGTGTGTGTTCCCCCTCTCTCTTTCATGTTACAGCCACATAGATAGAAGACATATTATTCAGAATTTCTCCTGTGATCAACTAGTCAATAATTAATGCGGAACACACACATATACACACACACACACTGATACATGTTGAATACAGAACAACGTTTGAAGGAGAAATCATCTGTTAATGTTTCTTTCATACTCTCTCAGGTGAGAAGACAAGTGCAGGTTTAGTGTGTGTGTGTGTGTGTGTGTGTGTGTGTGTGTGTAGTTGAGACCAAAGAGGTGGGTTGAAAGAGTGTTTCATATCTAATCTGACAAACACATCCTCTGTTACAGACTGGTGTAGCTCCATAGTGCTGTTATAAAGCATTCATAGTGCTGTTATAAAGCATTCATAGTGCTGTTATAAAGCATTCATAGTGCTGTTATGAAGTATTCATAGTGCTGTTATAAAGCATTCATAGTGCTGTTATGAAGCATTCATAGTGCTGTTATAAAGCATTCATAGTGCTGTTATAAAGCATTCATAGTGCTGTTATAAAGCATTCATAGTGCTGTTATGAAGTATTCATAGTGCTGTTATAAAGCCTTCATAGTGCTGTTATAAAGCATTCATAGTGCTGTTATAAAGCATTCATAGTGCTGTTATAAAGCATTCATAGTGCTGTTATAAAGCATTCATAGTGCTGTTATAAAGCATTCATTGTGTTGTTATAAAGCATTCATAGTGCTGTTATGAAGCATTCATAGTGCCGTTATGAAGCATTCATAGTGCTGTTATGAAGCATTCATAGTGCTGTTATAAAGCATTCATTGTGTTGTTATAAAGCATCCATAGTGCTGTTATGAAGCATTCATAGTGCTGTTATAAAGCATTCATTATGTTGTTATAAAGCATTCATAGTGCTGTTATACATTTACATTTACGTCATTTAGCAGACGCTCTTATCCAGAGCGACTAACAAATTCACCTTATAGCCAGTGGGATAACCACTTTACAATGTTTTTTTTTGTTTGTTTTTTTTTTGGGTGGGGGGGGGGTAAGGGGGGGGGTAGAAGGATTACTTTATCCTATCCCAGGTATTCCTTAAAGAGGTGGGGTTTCAAGTGTCTCCGGAAGGTGGTGAGTGACTCCGCTGTCCTGGCGTCGTGAGGGAGCTTGTTCCACCATTGGGGTGCCAGAGCAGCGAACAGTTTTGACTGGGCTGAGTGGGAACTGTGCTTCCGCAGAGGTAGGGGGGCCAGAGGTGGATGAACGCAATGCCCTCGTTTGGGTGTAGGGACTGATCAGAGCCTGAAGGTACGGAGGTGCCGTTCCCCTCACAACTCGGTAGGCAAGCACCATGGTCTTGTAGCAGATGCGAGCTTCAACTGGAAGCCAGTGGAGTGTGCGGAGGAGCGGGGTGATGTGAGAGAACTTGGGAAGGTTGAACACCAGACGGGCTGCGGCATTCTGGATGAGTTGTAGGGATTTAATGGCACAGGCAGGGAGCCCAGCCAACAGCGAGTTGCAGTAATCCAGACGGGAGATGACAAGTGCCTGGATTAGGACCTGTGCCGCTTCCTGTGTAAGGCAGGGTCGAATGTTGTAGAGCATGAACCTACAGGATCGGGTCACCGCCTTGATGTTAGCGGAGAACGACAGGGTGTTGTCCAGGGTCACGCCAAGGCTCTTCGCACTCTGGGAGGAGGACACAACGGAGTTGTCAACCGTGATGGCGAGATCATGGAACGGGCAGTCCTTCCCCGGGAGGAAGAGCAGCTCCGTCTTGCCAAGGTTCAGCTTGAGGTGGTGATCCTTCATCCACACTGATATGTCTGCCAGACATGCAGAGATGCGATTCGCCACCTGGTTATCAGAAGGGGGAAAGGAGAAGATTAGTTGTGTGTCGTCTGAGTAGCAATGATAGGAGAGGCCATGTGAGGATATGACAGAGCCAAGTGACTTGGTGTATAGCGAGAATAGGAGAGGGCCTAGAACTGAGCCCTGGGGGACACCAGTGGTGAGAGCACGTGGTGCGGAGACAGATTCTCGCCACGCCACTTGGTAGGAGCGACCGGTCAGGTAGGACGCAATCCAAGAGTGAGCCGCGCCGGAGATGCCCAGCTCGGAGAGGGTGGAGAGGAGGATCTGATGGTTCACAGTATCAAAGGCAGCAGACAGGTCTAGAAGGACAAGAGCAGAGGAGCGAGTTAGCTTTGGCAGTGCAGAGAGCCTCCGTGACACAGAGAAGAGCAGTCTCAGTTGAATGACCAGTCTTGAAACCTGACTGGTTTGGATCAAGAAGGTAATTCTGAGAGAGATAACAAGAGAGTTGGCTAAAGATGGCACGCTCAAGAGTTTTGGAGAGAAAAGAAAGAAGGGATACTGGTCTGTAGTTGTTGACATCAGAGGGATCGAGTGTTGGTTTTTTGAGAAGGGGTGCAACTCTCGCTCTCTTGAAGACGGAAGGGACATAGCCAGCGGTCAAGGATGAGTTGATGAGCGAGGTGAGGTAAGGGAGAAGGTCACCGGAGATGGTCTGGAGAAGAGAGGAGGGGATAGGGTCAAGCGGGCAGGTTGTTGGGCGGCCGGCCGTCACAAGTCGCAAAATGTTATCTGGAGAGAGAGGGGAGAAAGAAGTCAAAGCATAGGGTAGGGCAGTGTGAGCAGGACCAGCAGTGTCATTTGACTTAGCAAACGAGGATCGGATGTCATCAACCTTCTTTTCAAAATGGTTGACGAAGTCATCCACAGAGAGGGAGGGGGGGGGGGAGGGGCAGGAGGATTCAGCAGGGAGGAGAAGGTGGCAAAGAGCTTCCTAGGGTTAGAGGCAGATGCTTGGAATTTAGAGTGGTAGAAAGTGGCTTTAGCAGCAGAAACAGATGAATAAAATGTAGAGAGGAGGGAGAGAAAAGATGCCAGGTCCGCAGGGAGTATAGTTTTCCTCCATTTCCGCTCGGCTGCCCGGAGCCCTGTTCTGTGAGCTCGCAATGAGTCATCAAGCCACGGAGCTGGAGGGGAGGACCGAGCCGGCCGGGAGGATAGGGGACATAGAGAGTCAAAGGATGCAGAAAGGGAAGAGAGGAGGGTTGAGGAGGCAGAATCAGGAGATTGGAGGGAGAAGGATTGAGCAGTGGGAAGAGATGATAGGATGGAAGAGGAGAGAGTAGCGGGAGAGAGAGAGCGAAGGTTGCGACGGCGCATTACCATCTGAGTAGGGGCAGAGTGAGTAGTGTTGGAGGAGAGCGAGAGAGAAAAGGATACAAAGTCGTGGTCGGAGACATGGAGGGGAGTTGCAGTGAGATTAGTAGAAGAACAGCATCTAGTAAAGATGAGGTCAAGCGTATTGCCTGCCTTGTGAGTAGGGGGGGACGGTGAGAGGGTGAGGTCAAAAGAGGAGAGGAGTGGAAAGAAGGAGGCAGAGAGAAATGAGTCAAAGGTAGACGTAGGGAGGTTGAAGTCCCCCAGAACTGTGAGGGGTGAGCCATCCTCAGGAAAGGAACTTATCAAGCATTATGTTATGAAGCATTCATAGTGCTGTTATGAAGTATTCATAGTGCTGTTATGAAGCATTCATAGTGCTGTTATGAAGCATTCATAGTGCTGTTTTGACAGCGAGATCACACCAGATAGAATTCTGTATTCAACATTTGTCCAGGTCCCCAGGACGCCCGGAGATGCCTTCAATACCATCCACTAGGGGCAACGTGAGCAAGTGTTGCCAAACCGTGCGCTTCGGCTCTGAGGATCACGGGTTCAATCCCGCTGCCAGGCACTCATCTTTTCTCTGTTTGTATTAACCTTATCCCAAACCTTAACCATTTGGAATGAATGCCTTAACTTAACGTCGTTTTTTCAGCAAGATTGACTTTGAAAACAGAGACAGACATGTGTTCTATGTGTTCTTTACATTTACATTTACATTTGTCATTTAGCAGACGCTCTTATCCAGAGCGACTTAACAGTTAGTGCATACATGTATGTTCTGTGTGTTCTATGTGTTCTGTGTATTCTGTGTGTTCTATGTGTTCTATGTGTTTTGTGTATTCTGTGTGTTCTATGTGTTCTGTGTATTCTGTGTGTTCTATGTGTTCTGTGTATTCTGTGTGTTCTATGTGTTCTGTGTATTCTGTGTGTTCTATGTGTTCTGTGTGTTCTATGTGTTCTGTGTGTTCTATGTGTTCTATGTGTTCTGTGTATTATGTGTGTTCTATGTGTTCTGTGTGTTCTGTGTATTCTGTGTGTTCTATGTATTCTGTGTGTTCTATGTGTTCTGTGTATTCTGTGTGTTCTCTGTGTTCTCTGTGTTCTATGTGTTCTGTAGCAGGTACACTACTAACCAGTAGAAAGCTGAGAACACACAGATACACACAGATACACACACACAGATACACACACACAGATACACACAGATACACACAGATACACATACACACAGATACACACAAACACAGATACACACAGATACACACACACAGATACACACACACACACACACACATGCACATATACACACACACACACACACACACAGAGATACATGGGGTGAAGCGTAACATCTTTAATAAAACACCTACTCAACAACATCAAAACAAAACTCAACCAGTCAAAATAATACAACACTGTGTGTGTGTGTGTGTGTGTGTGTGTGTGTGTGTGTGTGTGTGTGTGTGTGTGTGTGTGTGTGTGTGTGTGTGTGTGTATGTGTGTGTGTGTGTATGTGTGTGTGTGTGTGTACAGCAAGACTTTACCTATGAGAGACGGAAACAAACAGAAATAAGTGAGGTTGAGAAAAAAAACTATTGTTGTGGTGTCAAGAGAATTGGATCTTAGAACTCATAACCAGAACTCATCTCTTAGAACTTATCAGAACTCATTTAATAGGATCTCACATGAAAATAGAATCCATAGAACGGGCTTGGAACCTCTAACCCTGGCAATTTGACTGGTAAATGCATGGGTACACTCACAATGGCTGACCTGGTATTGTGATGCAATCAGCGCCGGCCCTAGCCTTTTGGGGGCCCTAAGCAAGATTTGTTTGGGGGCCCCCTCCCCCCCCACCTAATGGGCAAAACATTTCAGTGGCTCCCCTCTTGACGGCATATATGTTGTTTTAGTTTTTAAATCGATTTCCTGCAATTCTACACATTTTGCCATGGGGCGTATAGAAACTTTTGCAGTTTTAAAGCGAGTTTTCGGGCAACTCTACACATTTCGCCATGACGTGTGCGACATTAATATGATATCTGAGTGAGAGTGACTAACATAATCAATGTGGGGGCCCCCCCTGGGGTGCACATGCCCTGCGTGATTACTACAAGTTTAGATAGCTGTCTAGACTAACTTACCAATCTAAATAGTGTTAGCTGACATGGCTAAATGAATGACTGTCAGTGACTGACATAACAAGAGGAAAGCTGAAGCACAACTACATGTCCAAATAGCACCAGGGGTATTCTACTGTTCTACCTTTCAACAGGAAGTTGAGACCCCGACTGAGTTCCTTCTTTTTCTTTTCTTGTCGGGTCCCCTAGCAGCCCCATAGTGGGGGATTGGGTAATTTCCCTAGCAACGTTCCGATGTTGCTATGTTTCACCTTGTCTACTTTAGTTACACACTGGAACACAGAACACAGAACACAGAACACAGAACACAGAACACAGAACTATTTGTGCGTTCGGTGTTCATCCTTGCATAAGCTCAAGCAACACTTGTTACCAGTCCTTCACTGATCCAAATGAACCCAGAGACAATGAAATATGTTTTAACCATATACAGTGGTTTTCTCAGGTAATATAATACGTTCTGGCGGTTGTATTTAGCCTACAAGGGCCCTCATTACTTTTGCCTGCTAGCCAAACTAAAGACTGCACAACATTTGCTAGCTAACACAGCTCTCAAAACATTCAAGCTCCCAAACAGCTACATAAAGCGCTGTTCTGGCATCTGAGAAAATCCATTTAGCACCTTTCAACAGCTTCTTATCTCGTATTGTTTGGAGATTCCTCCGGTCCGGTACATACATTGCTTTCTGCAAGCATGGACAACAGAATGTGTGTAACAATTGTAACCAAAGCTTAAGCTGGCAACCTCATAATATTGCTAGGGGAAATTACCCAAA
Organism: Coregonus clupeaformis; assembly: GCF_020615455.1. Classification (NCBI taxonomy): domain Eukaryota; kingdom Metazoa; phylum Chordata; class Actinopteri; order Salmoniformes; family Salmonidae; genus Coregonus; species Coregonus clupeaformis. The sequence goes on along the minus strand of NC_059211.1, from coordinate 62,071,861 downwards.
ATGCAATATGATTTGCAAAATTGTACCTTTGATTTATAATATTTAATTAATATGCAACTTTTACAAGTTTCGCACCACACAGTGTTCATATTCCTAAAAGTATCTACCTGATGTTTTGAAACATTGGAGTTTTGTTTCTGTCACGCCCTGGCTCGGGGGACTCTCGTATGTTGAGCCAGGGTGTTAGTTTCTATGTTTTGCATTTCTATGTTGGCCAGGGTGGCTCCCAATCAGAGACGGCTGTAGCTCGTTGTCTCTGATTGGGAGTCATACTTAGGTAGCCGTTAGGCTTTCATTATTTGTGGTTTCTTGTTCCGTGTTGGTTCGTGTATGTAACCGGGGACGTCACGTTTTCGTTTTGTTGTTTTTGTTCGTGTGTTCATTCATTTAATAAAATGTTCGCATTCAACGCTGCGCCTTGGTCCTCCTCTGTAGATGACGATCGTGACAGTTTCCTGCGTCACAGAATGCCTTTTCTGAAGCTTTTTTTGGTGGGTGTGTCAAGATCGTCACAATGATTGGACCAAGGCGCAGCGTGATATGCGTACATCTTCTTTAATAGTGTACTGGCAACACGATACAAAATACAAAACAACCAAACGAAATGTGAAGTCCTCGGTTAACAACACAAACCAACACGGAACAAGATCCCACAAAACACAAGTGCACAACAGGCTGCCTAAGTATGGTTCCCAATCAGAGACAACAAGCAACAGCTGATTCTCGTTGCCTCTGATTGAGAACCACCCCGGCCAACCTAGAAAACACATGAACTAGAAACTGAACATAGAACACAAAACATAGACCCTACACACCCTGGCTCAACATATGAGAGTCCCCAGAGCCAGGGCGTGACAGGGTGGCCCTTGGACTATTCGGAATGTTCTATCAACTGATAGTGATTGATGTGGCTCATGGAATGGAATAATTTTTTTGTAATGTCAGTTGAGTTGACTCAACATATCACAGCACAGATTGAAGGGTACACTTCCTGTTTTTACTTCCTGTTTTTCCGCTATGGGTACACTCAAAATGTCTGCCATTATGCCCTCATTGACTTGAATGGGGAAGGCGGTTCTATGGCTGCCAGCCCACCCATTATGCCCTCATTGACTTGAATGGGGAAGGCGGTTCTATGGCTGCCAGCCCACCCATTATGCCCTCATTGACTTGAATGGGGAAGGCGGTTCTATGGCTGCCAGGCCACCCATTATGCCCTCATTGACTTGAATGGGGAAGGCGCGTTCTATGGATTCTATTACTACGGTGTCTCACTTCAGTCTGGATACGGAGTTAAAACAGTTCTGAGTTCTGACATATCCTTCTAGTGCTAAAGTGGTTACCATGTCACCCAGGCTCTGTCACCCAGGCTCCGAACTTCTTCTTCTTTGTAATAATTGGAATGTGGAATAAATGAAGCTCCAGGTATTATTGAGTGTCTTTTAACAAAGCTAGTGCTGTCTGCCTTTGTGTTCTATGAAGCCGAATGGGGACAGGCGCTAAAGAGATAAGGTGACAGTCACACTGTCGGTGAGTGAAGAGAGACATTGATGGGAGCTGCTCCATTAACAGGAGAATAAAGAGATGTAATCTGTCTAACGACAAGAGAAGGGAGGAGGAGAGATCGCTGATAGCAGGACTCATCTCAGCTCTGTAATACCCTCACACACACACACACACACACACACATACACACACGCGTGCACACATGCGCATACGCCCACACATTCTCTTATTCACCTCGGTGTGTCTGCATATGCTTGTCAGGCAGAGAGTCTCATTGAATATTTTTGTGACGTGGGATTTCTTTGGTGCGTGTGTGTCTGTACTGAGGAAAGGAGAGGAAAGGAGAGGAGAGGAGAGGAGTAGAGAAAGAGAGAGAGAGAGAGAGAGCGAGAGAGAGAGAGAGAGAGAGAGAGAGGAGAGGAGAGGAGTGAGAGAGAGAGAGCGAGAGAAAGAGAGAGAGAGAGAGAGAGAGAGAGAGAGAGTGAGGAGGGGAAGGGAGGGGAGGAGAGGAGAGGAGTGGAGAGAGAGGCGAGGGGAGGGGAGGGGAGGGGAGGGGAGGGAGGGGAGGAGAGAGAGAGAGAGTTTTTGAGTTTTTATAAAACCTTTATTTTATACTCAAGTGTTAACACAAATATTGGCACACTGCCTTTTCAGAAATGAAACAACAAATGTCATTCCTAAATAAAAATAAAATAAAAAATAAAATAAATTAAATAAAAATACAAAAAAACATATACATTCAACTCATTTCATCAACAAAAAATAGTTTCCCCTCCTCCACAAAACAAACTGCTCCTTCGTAGGCCCACTTCTCCTCAAACAATGGGAGATCTTTTACAGCCGAGAAGAACTCAAAATCCACTTTTATTCTCGCTTTCACTAATCCTTTAAAAACACATCTTACATCCTACCTGTCACGATCGTCTTCTTGTGAGATATTGGACCAAGGCGCAGCGTGTGCAAAATACATCTCTTTATTTAGGAAGAGAGAAAAACACGAAACCGAACACTATCCAAAACTACAAAACAACAAACGACCGTGAAGCTAAAGAACGTAAGTGCACAGACCAGCAACAAACGTTCAACATAGACAATTACCCACAAACACATGATGCCCATGGCTGCCTTAAATATGGCTCCCAATTAGAGACAATAAACCACAGCTGTCTCCAATTGAGAACCAATCCAGGCAGCCATCAACATACAAACACCTAGACAAGACATTACCCCATAAACCTACAAACCCCTAGACAAACCAAAACACATACTTCACCATGTCACACCCTGACCTAACTAAAATATTAATGAAAACAAAGATAACTAAGGCCAGGGTGTGACATAACCCCCCCCTTAAGGTGCGAACTCCGGGCGCACCTGCATAAAGTCTAGGGAGGGTCTGGGTGGGCGTCTGTCCACGGTGGCGGCTCTGGCACTGGTCGTGGTCCCCACCCCACCATAGTCACTACCCGCTTTCGTAGCCTCCTCCAAATGACCACCCTCCAACTTAACCCCACTGGATTAAGGGGCAGCACCGGACTAAGAGGCAGCACCGGACTAAGGGGCAGCACCGGACTAAGGAGCAGCACCGGACTAAGGGGCAGCACCAGGATAAGGGGCAGCACCAGGATAAGGAGCAGCACCAGGATAAGGGGCAGCACCAGGATAAGGGGCAGCACCGGGCTAAGGGGCAGCACCGGACTAAGGGGCAGCACCGGACTGAATGGCGGATCCTGACTGGCTGGCTCTGGCGGATCCTGGCTGGCTGGCGGATCCTGGCTGGACGGCTCTGGCGGATCCCGGCTGGACGGCTCTGGCGGATCCTGGCTGGACGGCTCTGGCGGATCCTGGCTGGACGGCTCTGGCGGATCCTGGCTGGACGGCTCATGGCTGGCTGACGGATCTGGCTGTTCATGGCTGGCTGACGGATCTGGCTGCTCATGGCTGGCGGAAGGCTCTGGCTGATCCTGTCTGGCGGAAGGCTCTGGCTGATCCTGTCTGGCGGAAGGCTCTGGCTGATCCTGTCTGGCGGACGGCTCTAGCGGCTCCTGTCTGGCGGAAGGCTTTAGCGGCTCCGGTCTGGCGGACGGCTCTGAAGGCTCAGGGCAGACGGGCGGCTTATGCAGCGCTTGGCAGACGGACAGTTCAGACGGCGTTGGGCAGACGGGCAGTTCAGGCGCCGTTAGGCAGACGGCAGACTCTGGCCGGCCGAGACGCCCTAGAGGCCTGGTGCGTGGTGCCGGAACTGGAGGTACCGGGCTGAGGACACGCATCTCAGGTCTAGTGCGGGAGAAGGAACAGGGCATGCTGGACCCTGGGGACGCACATAAGGCCTAGTGCGTGGTGCCGGAACTGGTGGTCCCGGGCTGAGGACACGCATCTCAGGGCTAGTGCGGAGAGCAGGAACAGGCCGGACCGGGCTGGCGACGCGCACCGTAGGTTTGGTGCGAGTGGCAGGAACAGGCCGGGTCGGGCTGGCGACGTACACCGTGGGTCTGGTACGTGGAGCAGGAACAGGTCGGGCTGGGCTGGCCACGCACACCGTAGGCTTCGTACGTGGAGCAGGAACAGGCCGGGCTGGGCTGGCGACGCACACCGTAGGCTTTGTGCGTTGAGCAGGAACAGGCCGGGCTGGGCTGGCGACGTTCACCGTAGGCTTCGTACGTGGAGCAGGAACCGGCCGGGCTGGACTGGCGACGCACACCGTGGGCTTGATGCGTGGAGTAGGAACAGGCCGGTCCGTACTGGGAACACACACCACTGGCCTTAACCGGGGATCAGGAACGGGCCGGACCGGACTGGTAACACACCTCAGTCTCTTACGCCGTGCCTCAACTGCTTCCCTCCCTCTACTTGCCAATGGCTCCCGTAAACCGGTAGCCTTCTCTCCACGTCTCCCTGTGGCAGCCTCCTGCTGCCCAGCCGCCTAAGCCATGTGCCCCCCCAAAAAACTTTTTGGGGTTGCCTCTCGTCCTTCCGACGATGGCCCTGCTGACGCCGTTGCTCCTCTCTCAGTCGCCTCTCCACTGTTTCACACCATGGCCGTCGATCCATTCCATCCAGGATTTCCTCCCAAGTCCAAGACCCTTTACCTTCCAAAATCTCCTCCCATGTCCAGACCCTTGGCTCCTGGACACGCCGCTTGGTCCTTTGATGGTGGGTAATTCTGTCACGATCGTCTTCTTGTGAGATATTGGACCAAGGCGCAGCGTGTGCAAAATACATCTCTTTATTTAGGAAGAGAGAAAAACACGAAACCGAACACTATCCAAAACTACAAAACAACAAACGACCGTGAAGCTAAAGAACGTAAGTGCACAGACCAGCAACAAACGTTCAACATAGACAATTACCCACAAACACATGATGCCCATGGCTGCCTTAAATATGGCTCCCAATTAGAGACAATAAACCACAGCTGTCTCCAATTGAGAACCAATCCAGGCAGCCATCAACATACAAACACCTAGACAAGACATTACCCCATAAACCTACAAACCCCTAGACAAACCAAAACACATACTTCACCATGTCACACCCTGACCTAACTAAAATATTAATGAAAACAAAGATAACTAAGGCCAGGGTGTGACACTACCCATATCCCGTTTCTATCTTATGTTTCCTACTCAGAAAAATTGACATTTTAGCTTGTCCCAAAATAAAATGTAACAGTTGACATTTTCTTTTCTATTGCTTACTATATTGAAACCCCAAAATAAAAAGAGTGTTATTGAAAATCTCCCCTACAGCTTTAAATAAAGACACCAGCATTTCCAAGATAGGTTTTATCCTCTCACACTCCATAAAACAGTGAAAAATTGTTTCTCTTATATTACAAAAAGGACATCCATCTCCAACATCTGAATTAATAACAGATTCAAAAGCATTAACTGCAATGATGCCATGCAAAACACTCCATTGCATATCCCCAGTACCCTTTTGTAACGGTGGCTTGTACAGTGCTCTCCATGCTGGCTTTACCTTGTCATCAATGCCCAATTTTACCCTCCATGGAGTGTCTTTTCTATTTTTCAATGTATCTTTATTCAACACCTTGACACACCCCCTATATAAGTCTTTCCCATTCACCTCATCCAAACCCACCTCTTCCAACCCTCTCAAATCCAGTAATAACGCCTTTCTTTCTGACTCTGGGATATTGGGTGTAATCCCTAGTCTTGGAAATTAGACGTTTTCATCTTGTACCTTCTTCTTGTGACTATTCAGCATACCCCACTCTTCTGCTGACAGAGCCTTCCTGCAGCTTCCCAGCAGTTGTCCGACAATCCTTTCCGACCTCACCCCCAAATGTTCAGCCACCCGTCTTCCATCCATTAAGGCGGGCCCAGCCATGGCCATTAACTGTTTTAAGGTGATGATTTTGCCCTTCACCAGAATCTTGGAGAAATGTGGAACAGCTGCAGTTGTACAATCCAGTCTTGCCCCATACACCAGAGGTTCCTCCAACAGCCAATGCACTGACTCCGCTGAAGTTCGTCTGGACACCTTCATTATGCTCCACACCCTAAGAAGGCCTCTGTAAAACGGAGGTACTCCCTCCCTAGAAATCTGGCTACTATCAACCAAAGATAAAGCCTTCTTTAAACCTAATCCCTCTACCTGCTGTAATACAAGATCTGCCACCCCTCTCCAAACCAAATTTTCCGGTCCATAAAGCAACCTTTGAATAAACTGAAACCGGAAAGCAGCAGCCCTACTAGCAAGATGTACAATACCTTGTCCCCCCTCCTCTTTTGACAAATACAAAACACTTTGTGGAACCCAATGATATTTATCCCAAAATAAATCTACAATAATCGCCTGTATCTTAGCCAGAAGGCCAGATGGTGGCTCTAAAACTGACAACCGATGCCACAGTGCAGAGGCAATCACATTGTTAACTATAATAGTGCGCCCCCTATATGACATACGAGATAACAACCAACGCCATCTCCTCATCCTCCCTTCCACCATTTCAACCACCCCAATCCAATTTTTTTCCATTGTCCCCTCATCTCCTAGGTACACTCCAAGATACTTAAAACCTCCCTTACACCATTCCAGACCCCCTGGCAAAGCCATGATCCCTCCAGACCATTCTCCAATCTGTAAAGCACAATTTACCTTTGCAGAGGATATTCCCCTAAAACGATCAACCATTAGACTCAAACTATCCATCTCCGCTTGATTTTTCACTAAAACAACTACATCTTCAGCAAAGGCTGGGAGACGAATAGGAGGAATATCCTCTGAAAGGTACACCCCTTCAATGCGACTTCTAATGCTATTTAGTAGTTGTTCTATAGCAATGGCATATAACATTCCCGACAAAGAACATCCCTGCCTGATACCTCTACACACTTTAAATGGAGCACTCAAACCACCGTTAACTTTCAGTACACTTTCAATGTCACCATATATCACCTTTATCATGGCAATAAAACCAGAGCTGAACCCAAACGCCTCAAAAGTGTGCCATAAGTATTGATGTTCAACTCGGTCAAATGCCTTTTCCTGATCAATTGAAATTAGACCAGCATCCAACCCAATAGCCCTAGAGACGTCCAAAACATCACGAATCAGAGAAATGTTATCCCCTATCTGCCTGCCGGGAACACAGTAGGACTGGTCCGTATGTATGATTTGCCCCATCACCTCCCTCAGCCTGTTGGACAAAGCCTTGGACAGGATCTTATAATCAGTGCACAATAGAGCCACCGGCCTCCAGTTCTTCACCTCCCTAGGGTCACCCTTTTTGGGCAGTAGGGTGAGGACAGCCCTTCTGCAGCTTATTGGTAGTAACCCTCCGGTTAAACTATCATTAACTACTGCTAGCCAATCCTCTCCCAACATAGCCCAAAAAGACTTAAAAAAGTCAACGGGAAGCCCATCAATGCCTGGTGCCCTTCCATTTTCCATGCCTTTTAATGCAGTGTATAGCTCCTGCAAAGACAATGGTTGCTCTAGCTCAACCTGAGCTTCTGCAGCCACCTGTGGGAGCCCATCAAGGAACTGCTGTGTCACTGTTTTATCCTCTTTGTACTCACACTTGTAGAGCTCAGCATAGAACTCTACTGCCCTCTTTCTAATTTCACTAGGGCTAGTGAGCTCCTGTCCAGCAGCTGATTTGAGACAATGAATAATTCTTCTTTGTTCATTCTTTTTCTCTAAACCAAAGAAAAATGTGGATGAGGCATCCATTTCAGAGATTCCCTGAAACTTACTTCTCACCAATGCCCCCTGTGCTCTGATACCCAGCAGGTCTGCCAATGTAGCTTTTTTCCTCTTGAGGGCCTGAGTATGGCCTCGATCTCCTGTGGTCTCAACCAACGTCATGAGTTCCACTATTTCAGTCTCTAGGGCTTTCATTGATTTGGTGATATCCTTGGTGACATTCCTCGTGTATTGATTACATAATTGTTGAATCTGAATTTTCCCTATATCCCACCACTGTTGAAGGGATACAAAACTGGCCTTTTGAGACCTCCACCTCTCCCAGAAAAAACTAAAACATTTCCTGAAGTGAGCATCACTCAATAAAGTTATATTAAAATGCCAATATGCGCTTTTGGGTTTTACATCGTTAATGAACACCACCTCTGTTATTAAACAATGATCCGAAAATCCCACTGGGGTTATCACACTTGATTTACAGACCTGAGATTGATGCTCAAAACAATAAAACCTATCTAACCTGGCCATAGAGATGGTGTTCTCTCTCACATGCGCCCAGGTGTACTGTCTCATGCCTCCATGTTGACTCCGCCAAATATCACACAGTTCATGTGTTACAATGAGGCGTTTTAAAAAAGTCCTTGAGGCTATATGAGGTTCTTTGTGATTTCTATCTAAATCACTGACTGTGCAGTTAAAATCCCCAGCAATAAATCAATAATCTTCATTATTACATTTCTCAATGGTATTTGATAATGTCTCTAAAAAAACATACCCTCTCAACTGCCATCACTGGGGCATATACATTTAACAGACACATAGTGATGTTTTCATAATTAACTTTTAATAACACTACGGCTCTTTTTTTAACGTCTCTCGCCCCATTTACGTTTAAAGAAGAAATCTTAAAACTGCTCATGGATGAAAACTAAATACAGAGGAAGACACAGAAACCACATCTCTTTACAGAGTTAAGGCTGCGACTGAACTCTTTCATTTCCTTTACATCACTTATCACTTATCACTCTCGTGACCACTTTCTTGAGTCTAGCAATTTCAGGGCTTGTCAAACCTCCCCTTGTTATTTTTGACATCAGAAACTTTGCTGATTCATTAAACAATTCACGTTCAGGAAAAAAATCTTACATTATAATCCTGCATATATTTCGTCCCTTTTGTCAACTTCAGAAATTGACGTACCTTCTCAATCCCATACCTCCCTTCCACCCCATTTATCTCACTATTTTGTTGTGATGCATCAGATGACTCACTCTCGCTATACTCCCCAGAAGAAAACTCCACCATCTCTACCACCTGTTTATCTTCAACTGATTTATCAATCTCTACCTTCCTCTTGGAATTAGACCCTTCACCACCCCTTCAATTCTTCCTCTTACGCCTCGGTACTTTGAAAACAGATGCTTCCTTTTCCATTATTTCAATCTTGACCTCCAATTTCATTTTCCAGCACCACCTCAGCGACGGCAGTCACAATCTCACCGACTGTTTCCCCTCCTTTTTTTTCTGATCTACCACATTTGCCCCCGTATCCATACTGCCTTCCTCTCCTACTTTTCCAACCACATCTGCCCACCTTCTCCCTTCCCCTGCACCCTTAGCATGTTCATCCCTTCGCGGTGGTGCATTAGCTGCACCAGCACTAGAGCTGCTACCAGACTCTGCGCGCTCGTTCTCGGGACAATTACGTACCAAATACCCCTCTCTTCCACAGCCAAAGCATTTCATTGATTCAGTAGAAGCGTAGAAGACATAATCAAATCCATCAATCTTAAAACTGAATGCTAAATTCAGTTCGTCAGTGTCCTTCTTTAAAATCATATGCACTTGTCTCCTATGAGACAAGACATGTTTCAGCAAATGAGATTTGCGTCCAAAAAGAACCTTCTTTATTGTAGATACAATTTCACCATGACGAGATAACTCTTGCTCCAACACTTCATCTCTAACAAATGGTGGCACGTTAGAAAGTATAACTTTCTTCGCCGGATTCATAAGCGGAAATACCGGCGTCTGTGTCTCCCGCAACACAACACCACTCTCCTATTCATCTTTTCAATGGAATCTAAGAATATCACTACAGAGCTATTCATCCTTGAGGCTGTTTTGATGCTATCATACCCAATGATAGCACCCACTGCCAAGCTACATTCTTCCACTGAACACCCGGCCGCAGCAGGAATCTTTACTCCATGCCACTGACTAAGTTTTTCAAACTCCAAACTTTCGTGAGTGGCCATTGCAACCAGCCCCACCCGCTGGTTGTGCCCTCGTGAAAAACAAACTCAACGATCCCACCACCCGTATACGTGCTTAGTGATAGTTAGACAAGATAACCTTAAAACAACTAAACGAATCAATATATATATATATATATATACACACAAAACCCAATAGAGTGAAAATAATTCCAGTCACTCTCACACATCACTCCTGCTTCATGACTCATGGAGAGAGAGAGAGAGAGAGATGGAGAAAGAGAGAGAGACAGAGAGACAGAGAGAGAGAGAGAGAGAGAGAGAGATATATATGGAGAAAGAGAGAGAGACAGAGAGAGAGACAGAGAGAGAGAGAGAGAGAGAGAGAGAGAGAGAGAGAGAGAGAGAGAGAGAGAGAGAGAGAGAGAGAGAGAGAGAGAGAGAGAGAGAGAGAGAGCGAGAGAGAGAGAGATATGGAGAAAGA
>NC_059211.1:62036481-62051481 GCF_020615455.1 Coregonus clupeaformis | reverse complement strand
AGAGAGGGAGGAAGGAGGGGGAGAGGAGAGAGGAAGGAGGGAGGGAGATACAGGTTAGAGGAGGGAGAGAGGGTGGAGGGGAGGAGAGAGGGAGGAAGGAGGGAGGGGGAGAGGAGAGAGGAAGGAAGGAGGGAGATACAGGTTAGAGGAGGGAGAGAGGGTGGAGGGGAGGAGAGAGGGAGGAAGGAGGGAGGGGGAGAGGAGAGAGGAAGGAAGGAGGGAGATACAGGTTTCAGGAGGGAGAGAGGGTGGAGGGGAGGAGAGAGGGAGGAAGGAGGGAGGGGGAGAGGAGAGAGGAAGGAAGGAGGGGAGATACAGGTTAGAGGAGGGAGAGAGGGTGGAGGGGGAGGAGAGAGGGAGGAAGGAGGGAGGGGGAGAGGAGAGAAGGAGGGAGGGGGAGAGACAGGTTAGAGGAGGGAGAGAGGGTGGAGGGGGAGGAGAGAGGGACGAAGGAGGGAGGGGGAGAGGAGAGAGGAAGGAAGGAGGGAGATACAGGTTTCAGGAGGGAGAGAGGGTGGAGGGGGAGGAGAGAGGGAGGAAGGAGGGAGGGGGGAGAGGAGAGAGGAAGGAAGGAGGGAGATACAGGTTAGAGGAGGGAGAGAGGGTGGAGGGGAGGAGAGAGGGAGGAAGGAGGGAGGGGGAGAGGAGAGAAGGAGGGAGGGGGGAGAGACAGGTTAGAGGAGGGAGAGAGGGTGGAGGGGAGGAGAGAGGGAGGAAGGAGGGAGGGGGAGAGGAGAGAGGAAGGAAGGAGGGAGATACAGGTTAGAGGAGGGAGAGAGGGTGGAGGGGAGGAGAGAGGGAGGAAGGAGGGAGGGGGGAGAGGAGAGAAGGAGGGAGGGGGAGAGACAGGTTAGAGGAGGGAGAGAGGGTGGAGGGGAGGAGAGAGGGAGGAAGGAGGGAGGGGGAGAGGAGAGAGGAAGGAAGGAGGGAGATACAGGTTTCAGGAGGGAGAGAGGGTGGAGGGGAGGAGAGAGGGAGGAAGGAGGGAGGGGGAGAGGAGAGAAGGAGGGAGGGAGGGGAGATACAGGTTTCAGGAGGGAGAGAGGGTGGAGGGGAGGAGAGAGGGAGGAAGGAGGGAGGGGGAGAGGAGAGAAGGAGGGAGGGGGAGATACAGGTTAGAGGAGGGAGAGAGGGTGGAGGGGAGGAGAGATGGACGAAGGAGGGAGGGGGAGAGGAGAGAGGAAGGAAGGAGGGAGATACAGGTTTCAGGAGGGAGAGAGGGTGGAGGGGAGGAGAGAGGGAGGAAGGAGGGAGGGGGGAGAGGAGAGAAGGAGGGAGGGGGAGAGACAGGTTAGAGGAGGGAGAGAGGGTGGAGGGGAGGAGAGAGGGAGGAAGGAGGGAGGGGGAGAGGAGAGAGGAAGGAAGGAGGGAGATACAGGTTTCAGGAGGGAGAGAGGGTGGAGGGGAGGAGAGAGGGAGGAAGGAGGGAGGGGGAGAGGAGAGAGGAAGGAAGGAGGGAGATACAGGTTAGAGGAGGGAGAGAGGGTGGAGGGGAGGAGAGAGGGAGGAAGGAGGGAGGGGGAGAGGAGAGAAGGAGGGAGGGGGAGATACAGGTTAGAGGAGGGAGAGAGGGTGGAGGGGAGGAGAGAGGAAGCATCAATAAAGGAAGGGAGTGGAGGAGAGTATTGACGACTCTTGGGGCAGTAAGGAGAGTGTTTTGCCACTCCAGGTGTGTGTGTGTGTGTATGTTGAGGAGGTGGTCTACTTTAGGTGGATTTATAGAGCCAGTTAAAGGTAAGGTCACCCCCTAGTACGGCTTTAATATTAATGTTCCGTTTAATGGCCAACAGTGTACCTAGATCTCCCTTCAGCGATATGATACGGCCTTTAGGAGTAGCCAGATGTAATCAAGCAGGGGTTTCAGTGAAAAGATATAGCCTATTAGGCCTGAGGGGATGTTTTTTTCCCCTGGACCTGAGGGGATGTTTTTTTTCCCTGGACCTAATAATATATGATTTCTTGGCAATAATGCTTTGCTTTGTAATTTTCTCATTTAATTTCCAGATCGTTTTCCCGTTTTCTCGGTTTGGGGGCGCAGTTGACCGCGTTGTGCTGAGTTTTGAAAGGCGCCTGAGTCCCTCTCCTGCCTCCACGCGCGCCCAGTCAAAATAACGGACTCGCTGTTAAACAGGAGCCTCATCCAATCACAGTCCGAGCTGGGCGGGGCAGACGGCTAGTGAATGGAACTTATAGTTTAGTCTCCGTTTACAGGCTGAGAGAGACTTGGGCTCAGACTGCCAGAGGATCTTATAACGGAAAAACGGACTCCTACCATTCGAGAAAGTCTATTTAAAAAAAAATTGTTTTTATGTTTATTTTTCCTGGTTAGGGATTTCAGTTGAAAGACCGTGGTCCGTTTCCCGTCTGGCGGACGGAGGCAGGTGTTCGGTTCGCGCCTCTTGAGCTGTTCTGAAAGGAGGAGAGCGCGAGACGCAGCACATTCATCACCGCGAGCCATGGCTAGCAACCGCACTCCAACCGTCGCTCTGCTACTTGTTGGTCAAACTAACTTTTCTAGATAAAACCTGAACAAATAACGTATTTGTTATGTGTATATTTATTGTAAGGTTGTTTTAGGAGGAAGCGAAGACCCTGCGGCGTTTTAGCGGAACATTTTCAGCTGCCCTATCGACTTGTTTTAGAGATAAAAAGGAGGTTCACTGCTGAAACTGTGTCGCAGTGTGTTGCCCCTGTGCTAAGCTAAGCGCCGTGTGTGTTTTGGTTTTTATACGGACTGACTAGCCGACTTTTCACCTGGTTTTGTTGGAGAAATTAGGGATTGAATGTAACGAACTGAAGGACTGTGTGTTAACCTGTTGGCTGGTTCCTGCCTGCCTTGTTTTTCTGCCTTGAAACCCGAGACAAGCGGCAAGCCCCAGCGGACCGGAAAAGAGGGAGGGAAGGAGGGAGAGAGAGAGAGGTGGAGAGTTACCGCTGCATTTACCCTCTCTGGCTACATTTTACCCCGGTGAATGGTTAGTTAATAGTTCACCTGAATATTTAACTAGTCTGTGCCCAACTCGGACTACACACAGAGGTTTTCTGAAGGCCACATTGTTACTTTATAACAGACTTGGTCTCGGTTCAGGAGCCAGTAACAGCGCCCTGCACCCAGACTAACTGGTGAATTCGCCTGGATGATAGCAAATGGTTAGCAAAGAGATTTTTTTTCGAAATCACACAATAAGCAAGCCCGAATGGATAATTTATGCGCTTTATTGCCCGCCATTAATTCCGTCTAAACACCCAAATGATCGGCTAGACAAATCCCCGCTGAAGACATCACAACAAGCAGGGATTTACCGGGCCATAGCCCAATTTGCTGATATAATCGGATCAATCCAAAATCCCACTCTCTCAAATGTATTAATTCTGCTCCTGCAGGATCACTGATAATGAACATGAAATATCGGAGGACACAGAAACCTACCGAGACCTGGAGAGGCGGTGAGGACTTTATTAAAGGCAAACCGAGAGGCCAAGCTGCCAGGACCGGGAAGGAGCTATTCGTGTCACCGGTTGAGTTGTTGATCAGCCCGGGACACCACGGGAGTCAGCACGAGGGAATTGTCACGGGTGACGGTGGGACCACCAGACTCCTGGAGAGGGACTCTGATTCACCGACCCACGGGGAGGAGACACCCGCCCCAGAGCCCCTGTTAGCCGGCCAGTCCTCCAGGGGGAAGCCGGTGAAGGAGACGCACTGTGGAGCAGGTGGAACCCATTCATCTCACATTTCTCTCCCCTCTCCTCCTCTCCGTTTCCCCCGCGCTCAGGGCACCGGAGGAAGCTCCAACAACATCAAAGCACATCCGGAGACTACTCCCGTTAACCCGACCAAACCCAGCCGTGGAGTCACCGTGGATCACCTCTCTAATGGAATTACGCGCAATGGTCGCGCCGCCGAGGGAGCTGTTCCGCCCGGGGCGACCTGGATCATGATGCCGCTCAGGGCGACCTGCCGCCCAGCGGAGAGAGGGATGAGGCTGGGGCTGTGGAGCTTCAGATGGAGCTGGTGGTCTCTCTTCCTGCTCCTCCTCAGCGGCTGGACACACGGGTTGAATGCACAAGGTAAGAGCTGCTGTTGATACCGATTCTCTTCTTCTCACTCTCCTGGTCAGGTGTCAGTGATGTTGTCTATCATGGTCATGGTTCACTCCTCCTGCATTTTTAGACATTCCATACGTAATAATGCTATATGTTTGGACATGACTCTATTCATCCATAATAATGCTATATGTTTGGACATGACTCTATTCATCCATAATGATGCTCTATATGTTTGGACATGACTCTATTCATCCATAATGATGCTATATGTTTGGACATGACTCTATTCATCCATAATGATGCTATATGTTTGGACATGACTCTATTCATCCATAATGATGCTATATGTTTGGACATGACTCTATTCATCCATAATGATGCTATATGTTTGGACATGACTCTATTCATCCATAATGATGCTATATGTTTGGACATGACTCTATTCATCCATAATGATGCTATATGTTTGGACATGACTCTATTCATCCATAATGATGCTATATGTTTGGACATGACTCTATTCATCCATAATGATGCTATATGTTTGGACATGACTCTATTCATCCATAATAATACTATATGTTTGGACATGACTCTATTCCATCCATAATGATGCTATATGTTTGGACATGACTCTATTTCAATTAGTGTTATAGTTGATTTACATCCATGTGTTGAATAGCCATAAGGTACTAAATTACAAGGCTTCTCCGTCTCCTGTGGGTCGGTGTCGGTAGCCTATATGTCAGCCTGCAGGCTGTCTCCTGTGGGTCGGTGTCAGTAGCCTATATGACAGCCTGCAGGCTGTCTCCTGTGGGTCGGTGTTGGTAGCCTATATGTCAGCCTGCAGGCTGTCTCCTGTGGGTCGGTGTCGGTAGCCTATATGTCAGCCTGCAGGCGGTCTCCTGTGGGTCGGTGTCGGTAGCCTATATGTCAGCCTGCAGGCTGTCTCCTGTGGGCCGGTGTCGGTAGCCTATATGTCAGCCTTAGTCATTTAGCAGACACTCTTATCCAGAGTGACTTACAGGAGTAATTAGGGTTAAGTGCCTTGCTCAAGGGCACATCAAAATATCTTTCACCTAGTCGGCTCAGGGATTCAAACCAGCGACCTTTTGGTTACTGAGCCAACACTCTTAACCGCTAGGCTACCTGCTAGGTTACTAAACTCAGCAAAAAAAGAAACGTCCTCTCACTGTCATCTGCGTTTATTTTCAGCAAACTTAACATATAAATATTTGTATGAACATAACAAGATTCAACAACTGAGACATAAACTGAACAAGTTCCACAGACATGTGACTAACATAAATGGAATAATGTGTCCCTGAACAAAGGGGGGGTCAAAATCAAAAGTAACAGTCAATATCTGGTGTGGCCACCAGCTGCATTAAGTACTGCAGTGCATCTCCTCCTCATGGACTGCACCAGATTTGCCAGTTCTTGCTGTGAGATGTTACCCCACTCTTCCACCAAGGCACCTGCAAGTTCCCGGACATTTCTGGGGGGAATGACCCTAGCCCTCACCCTCTGATCCAACAGGTCCCAGACGTGCTCAATGGGATTGAGATCCGGGCTCTTCGCTGGCCATGGCAGAACACTGACATTCCTGTCTTGCAGGAAATCACGCACAGAACGAGCAGTATGGCTGGCGGCATTGTCATGCTGGAGGGTCATGTCAGGATGAGCCTGCAGGAAGGGTACCACATGAGGGAGGAGGATGTCTTCCCTGTAACGCACAGCGTTGAGATTGCCTGCAATGACAACAAGCTCAGTCCGATGACGCTGTGACACACCGCCCCAGACCATGACGGACCCTCCACCTCCAAATCGATCCTGCTCCAGAGTACAGGCCTCGGTGTAACGCTAATTCCTTCCACGATAAACGCGAATCCGACCTTCACCCCTGGTGAGACAAAACCGCAACTCGTCAGTGAAGAGCACTTTTTGCCAGTCCTGTCTGGTCCAGCGACGGTGGGTTTGTGCCCATAGGTGACGTTGTTGCCGGTGATGTCTGGGGAGGACCTGCCTTACAACAGGCCTACAAGCCCTCAGTCCAGCCTCTGTCAGCCTATTGCGGACAGTCTGAGCACTGATGGAGGGATTGTGCGTTCCTGGTGTAACTCGGGCAGTTGTTGTTGCCATCCTGTACCTGTCCCGCAGGTGTGATGTTCGGATGTACCGATCCTGTGCAGGTGTTGTTACACGTGGTCTGCCACTGTGAGGATGATCAGCTGTCTGTCCTGTCTCCCTGTAGGGCTGTCTTAGGCGTCTCACAGTACGGACATTGCAATTTATTGCCCTGGCCACATCTGCAGTCCTCATGCCTCCTTGCCTCTATGCCTAAGGCATGTTCACGCAGATGAGCAGGGACCCTGGGCATCTTTCTTTTGGTGTTTTTCAGAGTCAGTAGAAAGGCCTCTTTAGTGTCCTAAGTTTTCATAACTGTGACCTTAATTGCCTACCTTCTGTAAGCTGTTAGTGTCTTAACGACCGTTCCACAGGTGCATGTTCATTAATTGTTTATGGTTCATTGAACAAGCATGGGAAACAGTGTTTAAACCCTTTACAATGAAGATCTGTGAAGTTATTTGGAGTTTTACCAATTATCTTTGAAAGACAGGGTTCTTTTTTTGCTGAGTTTAGTATATAGAATGGCCAAGGTAAGGTTATAGATGTGGAGTATATAGAATGGCCAAGGTAAGGTTATAGATGTGGAGTATATAGAATGGCCAAGGTAAGGTTATAGATGTGGAGTATATAGAATGGCCAAGGTAAGGTTATAGATGTGGAGTATATAGAATGGCCAAGGTAAGGTTATAGATGTGGAGTATATAGAATGGCCAAGGTAAGGTTATAGATGTGGAGTATATAGAATGGCCAAGGTAAGGTTATAGATGTGGAGTATATAGAATGGCCAAGGTAAGGTTATAGATGTGGAGTATATAGAATGGCCAAGGTAAGGTTATAGATGTGGAGTATATAGAATGGCCAAGGTAAGGTTATAGATGTGGAGTATATAGAATGGCCAAGGTAAGGTTATAGATGTGGAGTATATAGAATGGCCAAGGTAAGGTTATAGATGTGGAGTATATAGAATGGCCAAGGTAAGGTTATAGATGTGGAGTATATAGAATGGCCAAGGTAAGGTTATAGATGTGGAGTATATAGAATGGCCAAGGTAAGGTTATAGATGTGGAGTATATAGAATGGCCAAGGTAAGGTTATAGATGTGGAGTATATAGAATGGCCAAGGTAAGGTTATAGATGTGGAGTATATAGAATGGCCAAGGTAAGGTTATAGATGTGGAGTATATAGAATGGCCAAGGTAAGGTTATAGATGTGGAGTATATAGAATGGCCAAGGTAAGGTTATAGATGTGGAGTATATAGAATGGCCAAGGTAAGGTTATAGATGTGTAGTATATAGAATGGCCAAGGTAAGGTTATAGATGTGTAGTATATAGAATGGCCAAGGTAAGGTTATAGATGTGGAGTATATAGAATGGCCAAGGTAAGGTTATAGATGTGGAGTATATAGAATCAGGTAAGGTTATAGATGTGTAGTATATAGAATGGCCAAGGTAAGGTTATAGATGTGTAGTATATAGAATGGCCAAGGTAAGGTTATAGATGTGGAGTATATAGAAGGTAAGGTTATAGATGTGGAGTATATAGAATGGCCAAGGTAAGGTTATAGATGTGTAGTATATAGAATGGCCAAGGTAAGGTTATAGATGTGGAGTATATAGAATGGCCAAGGTAAGGTTATAGATGTGGAGTATATAGAATGGCCAAGGTAAGGTTATAGATGTGGAGTATATAGAATGGCCAAGGTAAGGTTATAGATGTGTAGTATATAGAAGGTAAGGTTATAGATGTGTAGTATATAGAAGGGAAGGTTAAAGCATGTGGAGTATATAGAAGGGAAGGTTATAGATGTGGAGTATATAGAAGGGAAGGATAAAGCATGTTGCTGCTTCTCCCTTTCCTCTGGGCTGAGATCAGTCTGTAGGCTAATCTGGACTAGCAGGGTCGCACCTGTCACCTCTATAGATTCATCCATCCATAAAATGTTGTTGTTGTTGTTGTTCAGATTGATATGTTGCTCTGTATTATGTGGACTAATAAAACTACTGCTCTAGGCATCCGTTGGACACACACACACACACACACACACACACACACACACACACACACACACACACACACACACACAAAGGTCAGGTTATGGAAATGAGGTGGACAAATATGAAATATGGATTCAGTTTAAGTGCTGGTTGTATTGGAGAGCATTTGCTGTACTATAAATATATTTGCGTGTGACTGTGTTAGGTTGGGTGAGGTGGTGTAAGGTGTGTGTGTGCGTCTATGTTAATGCTGTTGTTGTTTATGGTAATGAGTGGATCGACCGCCTGTCTGTCAGTGTGTGTCTCTACGGGGGGGTTGTATATACGGTCCCATAGCATCGATAATCCCCTACTCAGTCAATGACCTGCTAACTGCGCTTCCCTTCAACACACACACACACACACACACACCTACACCCTCCCTCTCTGTGTGTTAATTAAAAAGCCCCTCCAGTTATATTCAAACCGTTTTACAGTGATCTGACACCAGCTGTTTGATCAATAGTCCAGCCATGGCAGAATGTGTGTCTGTTTCTGTGCCTATGTCTGTGCCTATGTCTGTGTTGTGTGTGTTGTGTGTGTGTTTGTGTTGAGTGTGTTGAGTGTGTGTGTATGTGTGTTGAGTGTGTGTGTGTGTGTTGAGTGTGTGTGTTGAGTGTGTTTTTTAAATTTTATTTAACGTTTATTTAACCAGGTAAGCCAGTTGAGAACAAGTTCTCATTTACAACTGCGACCTGGCCAAGATAAAGCAAAGCAGTGTGATAAAAACAACAACACAGAGTTACATATGGGGTAAAACAAAACATAAAGTCAAAAATACAACAGAAAATATATATACAGTGTGTGCAAATGTAGCAAGTTATGGAGGTAAGGCAATAAATAGGCCATAGTGCAAAATAATTACAATTAGTATTAACACTGGAATGATAGATGTGCAAATAGAGATACTGGGTTGCAAATGAGGAAAATAAATAACAATATAGGGATGAGGTAGTTGGGTGGGCTAATTTCAGATGGGCTGTGTACAGGTGCAGTGATCGGTAAGGTGCGGGAGATAAGAGTCTCCAGCTTCAGAGATTTTTGCAGTTCGTTCCAGTCATTGGCAGCAGAGAACTGGAAGGAATGGCGGCCAAAGGAGGTGTTGGCTTTGGGGATGACCAGTGAGATATACCTGCTGGAGCGCATACTACGGGTGGGTGTTGCTATGGTGACCAATGAGCTAAGATAAGGCGGGGATTTGCCTAGCAGTGATTTATAGATGGCCTGGAGCCAGTGGGTTTGGCGATGAATATGTAGTGAGGACCAGCCAACAAGAGCGTACAGGTCACAGTGGTGGGTAGTATATGGGGCTTTGGTGACAAAACGGATGGCACTGTGATAGACTACATCCAATTTGCTGAGTAGAGTGTTGGAGGCTATTTTGTAAATGACATCGCAGAAGTCAAGGATCGGTAGGATAGTCAGTTTTACGAGGGCATGTTTGGCAGCAGGAGTGAAGGAGGCTTTGTTGCGAAATAGGAAGCCGATTCTAGATTTAACTTTGGATTGGAGATTCTTAATGTGAGTCTGGAAGGAGAGTTTACAGTCTAACCAGACACCTAGGTATTTGTAGTTGTCCACATACTCTAGGTCAGACCCGTCGAGAGTAGTGATTCTAGTCGGGTGGGCGGGTGCCAGCAGCGTTCGATTGAAGAGCATGCATTTAGTTTTACTAGTGTTTAACCCTCCCGTTGTCCTAGGGTCAAAATGACCCGCCACTGTGTTGAACCAACTTTATTTAAAAAAATTTTTTTTTGGATCATTTGTGAGAAGGAGGCAGTGATAGTTTCTTTAAAGTCTCACTGCCTCCTTCTCACAAATGATCCCAAAAATATAAAAATTAAATAAAGTTGGTTCAACACAGTGGCGGGTCATTTTGACCCTAGGACAACGGGAGGGTTAAGATCAGTTGGAGGCTACGGAAGGAGTGTTGTATGGCTTTGAAGCTCGTTTGGAGGTTTGTTAACACAGTGTCCAATGAAGGGCCAGATGTATACAGAATGGTGTCGTCTGCGTAGAGGTGGATCTGAGAGTCACCAGCAGCAAGAGCGACATCATTGATATACACGGAGAAAAGAGTCGGCCCGAGAATTGAACCCTGTGGCACCCCCATAGAGACTGCCATAGGTCCAGACAACAGGCCCTCCGATTTGACACATTGAACTCTATCTGAGAAGTAGTTGGTGGACCAGGCGAGGCAGTCATTTGAGAAACTGTGTTTAGTGTGTGTGTGTATGAGTGTGTACAGCCGTTACCTTCAAGTAGGTTTGGGTTTTGCCTAGGGTGTTGTGGGGGTGCCAAAGGTTGCATGTTCGACTCCAGCGATAGAAAGTTGTTTTTGAACTTCTAATTCTGATGTGAGACTGTGAGAGAGCGAGAGAGAGGAGAGCGCGAGAGAGAGAGAGAGAGAGAGAGAGAGAGAAATTGAGTGTGTGTGTAACCCGTGGCCAGCTCCAGTGAACAAAGCAGAGGAAAGGTCAGACGGGTGTCGGCCCAAATGTTCTCTGGGTCACAGATGGAACGCCGGGCGGAATGTCAATCAGATCAGGTGACACGGTGGAGGGGGGGGGTGTGTAGAGCAGAGAAATGCAGCACCTGCAGTTCAATCAATGGTAACACTGGGACATCTACAACCAAAGTTCTCTCTCTCCTCCTTTATCCTTCTCTCTCCTATCTCTTTCTCCATCTCTCTCTCCTCTCTCTCTCTCACTCCTCTTATCTCTCTCCTTCATTCTGTCTCTCCGTCTCCTCCCTCTCTCTCCTTATTTAAGTGTGGGCCTAACTCCTCTCCTCTCAGGGAGTGTTGAGTCAGCTCCATCCGTCCTCCCAGTAATGTCAAGGTCTCTTAAAAACCACTATCCTCCTCAGCTCATCTCCCAGGCCTGTCCTGTCCTGTCTAGGGTGCGTGTGTCTGTGTGTGTGAGTGTACTTCCGTCCTGTGCCAGCCAAGCTCAGGGGGGATGATCCTGGAGGGGTGGGTATTGATCCGATCAGCTACGCCAGCCGTCCAATCGAAACCCGTAAATTGGTCTGGCGTTGAGTAGAGTTGACCCCTCCCTCTCCTCTTCCATATCATCTAACTTTTATTATGATGTTGATCCCTCTTTCTCCACAGACAATCAATGTGTCACCCTCCTCCCCTCCCTCCCCCCTCCTACCCCTCCTCCCCTCTTCCTCTTCCCCTCTCCTCTCCCCTCTCCTCTCTCCTCACCCTCCTCCTCTCACCCTCCTCCCCTCACCCTCCTCCCTCTCCTAATCCTCTTTGTCTCCCCCTCCTCACTGTTCCTCACCCCTCCTCACCCCTCCTCTCCTTCCCCCTCCACCCCTGTCTCCCCTCCCCTCCTCCCTCTCCTCACCCTTCCTCACCCCTCCCCTCCTCCTCTCTCCTCCTCCTCCTCCCCCTCCTTCCCCTCCTCTCTCCTCCCCTGTCATAAATGTGCCCGTTTATACGAGGCGATGTGGAGTCTGGCAGGAGATTTAAATAAGCACATCGATCTTTAATTTGAGAGCTGGAGAGACTGACGGGGGAGGTTTACAACCCTCTCCTCTCTGCTGTAGCCTATTACAGTCAGCCAGCCATCCAGTTAGCCATCCAGCCAGCCATCCAGCCAGCCATCCAGTCAGCCATCCAGTCAGCCATCCAGTCAGCCATCCAGTCAGCCATCCAGTCAGCCATCCAGTCAGCCAGCCAGTCAGTCAGCCAGTCAGTCAGCCAGTCAGTCAGTCAGTCTTCATCAACCTAGGTCTTTATCAGGTCAAAAGTAATTTCAATAACTGGAGCATAGATTACTTTGTTCTAGAACAGACCAGTCTTCTGATTGTTCTGAGTGATGTACATTATAACTTTACTGGAAGTGGTGTAAAGTACTTGAGTAAAAATACTTTGAATTACTACTTAAGTAGTTTTGGGGGTATATGTACTTTACTATTTATATTTTTGACAACTTTTACTTTTACTTCACTACATTCCTAAAGAAAATAATGTGCATACTTTTTACTCCATACATTTTCCCCTGACGCCCAAAAGTACCCAAAATTATTTTCGAATGCTTAGCAGGACAGGAAAATGGTCAGATTTACGCACTTATCAAGAGAACATCCCTGGTCATCCCTACTGCCTCTGATCTGGCGGACTCACTAAACACACATGCTTCATTGTGAATGATGTCTGAGTGTTGGAGTGGCTATCCGTAAATAAAATAAAATAAAATCATGCCGTCTGGTTTGCTTAATATAAGTATATTTTAGTAATTACATTTACTTTTGATACTTAAGTATATTTAAAACAAAATACTTTATTTTATGTAATATTTGTTGTACTTATTTACCCCTTTTTCTCCCCAATTTCGTGATATCCAATTGTTAGTTACAGTCTTGTCCCATCGCTGCAACTCCTGTACGGACTTCGGCAGAGGCGAAGGTCGAGAGCCATGCGTCCTCCGAAACACGACCCTGCCAAGCCGCACTGCTTCTTGACACACTGCTTGCTTAACCCGGCCGCACCAATGTGCCGGAGGAAACGCCGTACAACTGGCGGCCGAAGTCAGCGTGCATGCGCCCCGGTCCGCCACAAGGAGTCACTAGAGCGCGATGGGACAAGGACATCCCGGTTGGCCAAATCCTCCCCTAACGTGGACGACGCTGGGCCAATTGTGCGCCGCCTCATGGGTCTCCCGGTCGCGGCCGGCTGCAACACAGCCTGGGATTGAACCCGGGTCTCCAGCACTGTGATGACCGCTGCGCCACTCGGGAGGCCCCTACTTTTAGACTTTTACTCAAGTAGTATTTTACTGGGTGACTTTCACTTTTACTTGAGTCATTTTCTATTAAGGTATCTTTACTTTTACTATAGTATGACAATTGGGTACTTTCTACTGTCGACTGGCCATTAGAACCATTAGAATAATTAGAACCATTAGAATCATTAGTCTGATATGTTAGGGTATTCTAACGGTCCTGGGGTTGAGGCCAAGTCTAAAGCAGTCAGATTAACTCAGGACCATGCAAGGTTTTAGAGTTCATATCGACCCATAGAAACACTACGGACTAATCAATCACTGATCAGATGAAAGACAATTTATCAGATGATCGTGTTAGTGGATTAAGGTCATTGTATTGTCAGGATTTAGAGCTCTGGACTGGACAGGTCTGGGTATGGAGACCAAAATAGAATGGAACACACACACACACACACACACAGGCCACTTCTGTCTCATCAGCATCAAGCAGAGAGAGAAAGAGAGAGAGAGCGAGTAGATGTGTGTTAATGGTGGAGTAATGAAGAGAGGAGACATTAGAACAGTCATCTATCTGATTAGAACTACCTAACTTCACTGATAGATAACCCCGCTGTGACACGCACACAAAGGTGTCAGACCCACCAGAAGCTTTTTTTAATGAAAATAACCACCGTTGCCGTGGCTGCCTCTGTCTGTCAGCACGCCCCAGTGTGTGTCCATGTGAAGTGGTGTGTGTGTGTGTGTGTCCATGTGAAGTGGTGTGTGTGTGTGTGTGTGTCCATGTGAAGTATTTGTATTTATTAAGTGATCCCCATTAGCTGAACTCTTCCTGGGGTTCAGCAAAATTAAGGAAGTTATGCAATTAAAAAAACATTACAATACATTCACAACAGATTTCACAACACAGCAGGTAGCTTAGTGGTTAAGAGCGTTGTGCCAGTAACCGAAAAGTCGCTGGTTCTAATCCCCGAGCAGACTAGGTGAAAAATCTGTCTATGCCCTTGAGCAAGGCACTTAACCCTAATTGCTCCTGTAAGTCGCTCTGGATAAGAGTGTCTGCTAAATGACAAAAAAACATTAATGTTCAAGGGCCAGCCGTTCGAGGGCCAGCCGTTCGAGGGCCAGCCGTTCAAGGGCCAGCCGTTCAAGGACCAGCCCTGTTCTGAGGCAATTGCAAGTCCCTCTTTGTGGCACCTTAGCTACGGTTGTATCAATATGTTTTGACCAGGACAGTTTACAATCCAGGGAAACTCCAAGCAGTTTAGTCACCTCACTTTCCACATTATTCATTACAAGATTTAGTTGAGGTTTAGGGTTTAGTGAATGATTTGTCCCAAATACAATGCTTTTAGTTTTTGAACTATTTAGGACTAACTTATTCCTTGCCACCCATTCTGAAACTAACTGCAGCTCTTTGTTAAGTGTTGCTGCCATTTCAGTTACTGTAGTAGCTGACGTGTATAGTGTTGAGTCATCCGCATACATAGACGCACTGGCTTTACTCAAAGCCAGTGGCATGTCGTTAGTAAAGATTGAAAAAGTAAGGGGCCTAGACAGCTGCCCTGGGGAATTCCTGATTCTACCTGGATTATGTTGGAGTGGCTTCTGTGTTCTGTTAGACAGGTAACTCTTTATCCACAATATAGCAGGGGGTGTAAAGCCATAACACATATGTTTTTCCAGCAGCAGACTATGATCAATAATGTCAAAAGCCACACTGAAGTCAGAAACAAAACAGCCCCCACAATCTTTTTATCATCAATTTCTCTCAGCCAATCATCAGGCATTTGTGTGTGAAGCGGTGTGTGTGTGTGTCCATGTGAAGTGGTGTGTGTGTGTCCATGTGAAGTGGTGTGTGTGTGTCCATGTGAAGTGGTGTGTGTGTCCATGTGAAGTGGTGTGTGTGTGTGTGTAAAGGGAGTGAAAGAGTACTGCACCTGGCTCCCCTTCACTCCACCACAGTAGTCGTTGACGTGGAAACCAGGACTGTGTGTCGAGAGAGAGAGAGAGAGAGAGAGAGAGAGAGGTCTGAATGTTCAGGGTGT
>NC_059211.1:62006481-62026481 GCF_020615455.1 Coregonus clupeaformis | reverse complement strand
CTCTATCAACAGCGGACTCTATCAACATTAGACTCTATCAACATCAGACTATCAACAGCAGACTCTCAACATCAGACTCTATCAACAGTAAACTATATCAACATCAGACTCTATCAACATCAGACTCTATCAACATCAGACTCTATCAACATCAGACTCTATCAACATCAGACTCTATCAACAGCAGACTATATCAACATCAGACTCTATCAACATCAGACTCTATCAACATCAGACTCTATCAACATCAGACTCTATCAACATCAGACTCTATCCACATCAGACTCTATCAACATCAGACTATATCAACATCAGACTCTCAACAGTAAACTATATCAACATCAGACTCTATCAACATCAGACTATATCAACATCAGACTCTCAACAGTAAACTATATCAACATCAGACTCTATCCACATCAGACTCTATCAACAGCAGACTCTATCAACAGCAGACTCGTATCAACAGCAGACTCTATCCACAGCAGACTCTATCCACAGCAGACTCTATCAACAGCAGACTCTATCAACATCAGACTCTATCAACAGCAGACTCTGTATCAACATCAGACTCTATCAACATCAGACTCTATCAACATCAGACTCTATCAACAGCAGACTCTATCCACAGCAGACTCTATCAACAGCAGACTCTATCCACAGCAGACTCTATCAACAGCGGACTCTATCAACATTAGACTCTATCAACATCAGACTCTATCCACATCAGACTCTATCAACAGCAGACTCTATCAACAGCAGACTCTATCAACATTAGACTCTATCAACATCAGACTCTATCCACATCAGACTCTATCAACAGCAGACTCTATCAACAGCAGACTCTATCAACAGCAGACTCTATCAACAGCAGACTCGTATCAACAGCAGATAGACAGTGTGCTGTTGAGGAGAGGAGGTATTTAACTAACCCCAGGCTGACACTAAGGGATGAGGACAATACACCTGTCTGCCGGTCCCTTACACCCCCCCCACACACACACACACACTGCTGTATTACTCACACCAGCCAGGTCACTCCAGATCCAAAGGGATATTCAACGTCCGTCCAGGTCCCAGGACATCGGGAGAATCCTTCAAAACTGGCCACTAGGGGCAACAGTGAGCACTATTACCATCAGGTAGGCTTGGGTTTTGCTGGGGGGTTGTGGACGGGGTTGCCCATTTTTGTTTTGTTTTAACCCTATCCCAAACCTTAACCCTTACCTTAACCATTCAGAATTAAGGCCTAAACTTGAACCTTAGAAATGTGTCCCCCCTGGACAAATGTTGGATATTGAAGTCAGACACACACACACACATACAGTGAGGGAAAAAAGTATTTGATCCCCTGCTGATTTTGTACGTTTGCCCACTGACAAAGACATGATCAGTCTATAATGTTAATGGTAGGTTTATTTGAACAGTGAGAGACAGAATAACAACAACAAAATCCAGAAAAATGCATGTCAAAAATGTTATAACTTGATTTGCATTTTAATGAGGGAAAAATCAGCAGGGGATCAAATACTTTTTTCCCTCACTGTACACACACACACACACACACTCTCACACACACACACACACACACAGACACACACAAACAGACACACAGCTTTGTGTTCGTTACATTTCAGGTCTTTTTGTAGTGTAAAAATGTTTGCCCATTTAAAAATCACATTTTCTTATTAACCCCTAACCCTACCCATAACCTAACCTTAACCCCAAACCCTAAACCTAACCCTACCCATAACCTAACCCTAAACCTAAACCTACCCATAACCTAACCATAACCCCAAACCCTAAACCTAACCCTACCCATAACCTAACCCTAACCTTAACCCCAAACCCTAAACCTAACCCTACCCATAACCTAACCATAACCCCAAACCCTAAACCTAAACCTAACCCTACCCATAACCTAACCTTAACCCCAAACCCTAAACCTTACCCATAACCTAACCCTAACCTTAACCCCAAACCCTAAACCTAAACCTTAAGCTTAAAATAGCATTTGAATAAATCCTGACTTTTCAACACAGTTCTTGTTTTCTTACCTTTTCAGGGCTTTGGAGTGAATTGTTAGTTGGTTCCTGATATTGTAGGGAAACACACACATAAACACACTCTCATCCTTAGATCCTCTATCGCGTCTCTCTCTCTCTCTCACACACATTCACACCAAATATATGACATTGAGCTTAAAGATATTTGAAACCTCGTCCACAAAGCAAGCTGTTAGTGTTAGTGGACAAACACAATTAATACAACTGCAGTAAAAAGAGAGGGAGGGAGGGGGAGACGGAGAGAGGGGGAGGGGGAGACGGAGAGAGAGGGAGGGAGGGAGATGGGGAGAGAGAGGGGGGGCAGAGGGAGAGAGAGAGAGGGAGGGATGGTCAGAGGGAGAGAGAGGGAGGGAGGGAGATGGGGAGAGAGAGGGAGGGGCAGAGGGAGAGAGAGGGAGGGAGAGGGTCAGAGAGTTTATAGCTATTCATTAGTTTTCTGTGAGTCTTTTTCCTCTCTTTCTCTCTCTCTACTCTGTGGTTCCATTCTGTCATTTCTTCCGTTAGTCTCGTTTCACTCCCTAAATAAAGACTTGTCTTTATTCCCTCCTCCTGCTCCACCCGTCTTTTTATTTCCTCCTTCTCACCTTTCCCATGTGTCCGTACTCACACTCTGCCCTCCCTCCCTCCCTCCCTCCCTCCCTTCTCTGCTCTGATCTAGCTGATTCTCTGGTGAAATCAGGCCACTAAAGTTTTGTGCATCAATTCATATTACGTGAAGAGGTAGAAGAGGAGAGGAGTTTTCCTTGTGGTGGTGTTGCTAGGGCTCTGTGGTGTGTGGTGTTGTTGCTAGGGCGCTATAGTGTGTGGTGTTGTTGCTAGGGCGCTATAGTGTGTGGTGGTGTTGCTAGGGCTCTATGGTGTGTGGTGGTGTTGCTAGGGCTCTGTGGTGTGTGGTGGTGTTGCTAGGGCTCTGTGGTGTGTGGTGGTGTTGCTAGGGCTCTGAGGTGTGTGGTGGTGTTGCTAGGGCGTTGTAGTGTGTGGTGGTGTTGCTAGGGCACTATGGTGTGTGGTGGTGTTGCTAGGGCTCTGTGGTGTGTGGTGGTGTTGCTAGGGCTCTGAGGTGTGTGGTGGTGTTGCTAGGGCTCTGAGGTGTGTGGTGGTGTTGCTAGGGCTCTGTGGTGTGTGGTGGTGTTGCTAGGGCGTTGTAGTGTGTGGTGGTGTTGCTAGGGCGCTATGGTGTGTGGTGGTGTTGCTAGGGCTCTGTGGTGTGTGGTGGTGTTGCTAGGGCTCTGTGGTGTGTGGTGGTGTTGCTAGGGCTCTGAGGTGTGTGGTGGTGTTGCTAGGGCTCTGTGGTGTGTGGTGGTGTTGCTAGGACTCTGTGATGGTGTTGCTAGGGCTCTATAGTGTGTGGTGGTGTTGCTAGGGCTCTGTGGTGTGTGGTGGTGTTGCTAGGGCGCTATAGTGTGTAGTGGTGTTGCTAGGGCTCTGAGGTGTGTGGTGGTGTTGCTAGGGCTCTGTGGTGTGTGGTGGTGTTGCTAGGTCTCTGTGGTGTGTGGTTGTTGCTAGGGCACTATAGTGTGTGGTGGTGTTGCTAGGACGCTGTAGTGTGGTGGCGTTGCTCTGTGGTGTGTGGTGTTGTTGCTAGGGTGCTATAGTGTGTGGTGGTGTTGCTAGGGCTCTGTGGTGTGTGGTGGTGTTGCTAGGGCGCTATAGTGTGTGGTGGTGTTGCTAGGGCTCTGTGGTGTGTGGTGGTGTTGCTAGGGCTCTGTGGTGTGTGGTGGTGTTGCTAGGGCTCTGTGGTGTGTGGTGTTGTTGCTAGGGCGCTATGGTGTGTGGTGGTGTTTCTAGGGCTCTGTGGTGTGTGGTGGTGTTGCTAGGGCTCTGTGGTGTGTGGTGGTGTTGCTAGGGCTCTGAGGTGTGTGGTGGTGTTGCTAGGGCGTTGTAGTGTGTGGTGGTGTTGCTAGGGCGCTATGGTGTGTGGTGGTGTTGCTAGGGCTCTGTGGTGTGTGGTGGTGTTGCTAGGGCTCTGAGGTGTGTGGTGGTGTTGCTAGGGCGCTGTGGTGGTGTTGCTAGGGCGCTATAGTGTGTGGTGGTGTTGCTAGGGCTCTGTGGTGTGTGATGGTGTTGCTAGGGCTCTGTGGTGTGTGGTGGTGTTGCTAGGGAACTATGGTGTGTGGTGGTGTTGCTAGGGCTCTGTGGTGTGTGTGGTGTTGTTGCTAGGGCGCTATAGTGTGTGGTGGTGTTGCTAGGGCTCTGTGGTGTGTGGTGGTGTTGCTAGGTCTCTGTGGTGTGTGGTTGTTGCTAGGGCACTATAGTGTGTGGTGGTGTTGCTAGGACGCTGTAGTGTGGTGGCGTTGCTCTGAGGTGTGTAGTGTTGTTGCTAGGACGCTGTAGTGTGGTGGCGTTGCTCTGAGGTGTGTAGTGTTGTTGCTAGTGTGCTATAGTGTGTGGTGGTGTTGCTAGGGCTCTGTGGTGTGTGGTGGTGTTGCTTGGGCTCTGTGGTGTGGTGGTGTTGCTAGGGCTCTGAGGTGTGTGGTGGTGTTGCTAGGGCTCTGTGGTGTGTGGTGGTGTTGCTATGACTCTGTGATGGTGTTGCTAGGGCTCTATAGTGTGTGGTGGTGTTGCTAGGGCTCTGTGGTGTGTGGTGGTGTTGCTAGGGCGCTATAGTGTGTGGTGGTGTTGCTAGGGCTCTGTGGTGTGTAGTGGTGTTGCTAGGGCTCTGATGTGTGTGGTGGTGTTGCTAGGGCTCTGTGGTGTGTGGTGGTGTTGCTAGGGCTCTGTGGTGTGTGGTGGTGTTGCTAGGGCTCTGAGGTGTGTGGTGGTGTTGCTAGGGCGCTGTGGTGTGTGGTGGTGTTGCTAGGGCGCTGTAGTGTGTGGTGGTGTTGCTAGGGCTCTGTGGTGTGTGTGGTGGTGTTGCTAGGGCTCTGTGGTGTGTGGTGGTGTTGCTAGGGAACTATAGTGTGTGGTGGTGTTGCTAGGGATCTGTGGTGTGTTGTGGTGTTGCTAGGGCTCTGTGGTGTGTGGTGTTGTTGCTAGGGAACTATAGTGTGTGGTGGTGTTGCTAGGGCTCTGTGGTGTGTGGTGGTGTTGCTAGGGCGCTGTAGTGTGGTGGCGTTGCTAGGGCGCTGTAGTGTGTGGTGGTGTTGCTAGGGCTCTGTGGTGTGTGGTGGTGTTGCTAGGGTGCTGTAGTGTGTGGTGGTGTTGCTAGGGCACTATGGTGTGTGGTGGTGTTGCTAGGGCTCTGTGGTATTGTTGCTAGGGCTCTGTGGTGTGTGTATGACATACTGTATGTCGATGTGACGTGTGTGTTGTTGTGTATTAGCAGGCAGATCCCTCAAGAGTAACTTTGAAATTGGAGGTCTATCCATGTCCTGAGGACGTCGGGAAATGCCTTCAAAACCGGCCACTAGGGGCAACAGTGTGTGCTATTACCATCAAGAAGGTGTGGGTTTTTCGACCCCAGTGGTGGACATTCATTTGGAATTAATGTATTTATTTCTATCCCAAACCTTATCCCTTACCATTCGGAATGACTGACTAAACGTTCCAAAACCGGAAAGATGCGGAGCAGGAGGAGTCAACCCAGGGTGTCAAAAACACTTTTGGAGCAACTTTGAAATTTGACATTTGGAGAAATGTGGGTAAACGTCTAATTCTGCAGTGAGACTGAGAGCTTGTTGGTATTAGAGTGTGTGAATAGGTGTGTGTGTACGGTGTGTGTGAGTACGGTGTGTCTGAGTGTTCCATGTGTGTCTAAGTACCTGATGCCACCGGTTTAGTGAGTCAGACTGCATGTCTATCGAGACCCCACCCCCGTCCGCCTTGCCACCTGTTGGCATAGCAACCAGTCCAGGGAGTTTTGGGGCACAGCAGGGGGGCAGGATTATGTTACCCTCTCACCCCCCTCCCCCCTCCCTGTGGAGGATCCCCTAACTAGGCTCATTGGCACCAGCTGTCGGTCGGTCCCACCGCAGGGACACATGTGTGAGACGGAGAGTGTGTGTGTGTGTTCATTTAAGAATGTCTGTGTAAAGAGCAGTATGAATGCAGGGTAGATAACAGGGTGTGGCTTGGCATCTATCTGCAGTGTGTGTGTGTGTGTGTGTCTGTCTGTGTCTGTTTACCATACACAAAAAAAATGTATGCACGCATGACTGTAAGTCGCTTTGGATAAAAGCGTCTGCTAAATGGCATATTATTATCATTATTTATCGGAGTACAGAGTTGTTAACCAGCGTAATCAATGTTTAATTGGCATTATGGAAAACAAATGATTCAGCTGAAAATTAGTTAGGGTTTGTTAAAGAAGTGTGTGGGTGGGTCTGGGTGGGTCTGGGTGTCTCAGATGAGTTCTTAAGTGTGTCTGAGGCTCAACAAAGGCTATTTCTGTATCGCTAAGACAACTATTCATGCTAAGACAACTATTCACGCTAAGACAACTATTCACGCTAAGACAACTATTCATGCTAAGACAACTATTCACGCTAAGACAACTATTCACGCTAAGACAACTATTCATGCTAAGACAACTATTCACGCTAAGACAACTATTCATGCTAAGACAACTATTCACGCTAAGACAACTATTCACGCTAAGACAACTATTCATGCTAAGACAACTATTCACGCTAAGACAACTATTCACGCTAAGACAACTATTCACGCTAAGACAACTATTCACGCTAAGACAACTATTCACGCTAAGACAACTATTCACGCTAAGACAACTATTCACGCTAAGACAACTATTCACGCTAAGACAACTATTCACGCTAAGACAACTATTCACGCTAAGACAACTATTCACGCTAAGACAACTATTCACGCTAAGACAACTATTCACGCTAAGACAACTATTCACGCTAAGACAACTATTCACGCTAAGACAACTATTCACGCTAAGACAACTATTCACGCTAAGACAACTATTCATGCTAAGACAACTATTCACGCTAAGACAACTATTCACGCTAAGACAACTATTCACGCTAAGACAACTATTCACGCTAAGACAACTATTCACGCTAAGACAACTATTAAGACAACTATTCACGCTAAGACAACTATTCATGCTAAGACAACTATTCATGCTAAGACAACTATTCATGCTAAGACAACTATTCATGCTAAGACAACTATTCATGCTAAGACAACTTTTCCTCTACTTGATAGATTGTTGTTTTGATCGACTGCTTTAGGTTTCAGTGGAGGTCTAAAGGTCTTCAGAACTGCTGCTGGCTTTGATGTTTGTGTGTGTTATGGAGCAAGAAACAGCATCCATAAATGGCAGAGGATTTAGGCAGCCTAATCTTGAGGGTGTGTGTTAAACCCGTAGAGAATTAGGTTCCAAACATCTCCTCTCTTATCCCAAGTACCCACTTTAATAGACTTCATTTCATCTAACACGACCGGCAGAGTGTGTGTGTGTGTGTGTGTGTGTGTGTGTGTGTGTGTGTGTGAGAGAGAGAAATACAGCCTGGCTACTCTTTAACATGAGGTCTTAAATTTAAATTATTATTTGGGTGGTGAAACTGTTTCTTCTCCTCATAGAAGTTGAAGAAGATGGAGAGAGTTTGGCTTTGGGAGTTTTGTCCGACCAGGATGGTTTTCAATGGTGTGTGTGTGTGTGTGTGTTTGTGTGTACAACTTCAGTAGTCTTTTTAATGAAGCTTCACAGATCATTAAGAGAGAGAGATGGAGAGGAAGAGAGTGATCGGGAGGGAGGGAGGAGTGGAGGAGGGTTAGTTTAATCTCTATTTTAATGACACTCGTCACCCTGATGAGGAGTGGAGGAGGGTTAGTTTAATCTCTATTTTAATGACACTCATCACCCTGATGAGGAGAGAGAGATGTGAGGAGGGATTCAGGGATTCAGGGAGGAAGGAGGGAGGAGAGACTTCTAGTGAGATACTGTGGGAAACAGAAGAGAAAGTTAGAGGGAGGGAATGAGCGAGGGAATCAGAGAGTACTAATAGGGGTTGGAAAGAGAGCGAGAGGAGAGAGAGAGGAGAGAGAGAGCGTTAAGGAAACCGAAGTCAGAGAGAGAGAGAGGAGAGAGACAGCGTTAAGGAAACCGAAGTCAGAGAGAGAGAGGAGAGAGAGAGCGTTAAGGTAACCGAAGTCAGAGAGAGAGAAGAGAGAGACAGCGTTAAGGAAACCGAAGTCAGAGAGAGAGAGGAGAGAGACAGCGTTAAGGAAACCGAAGTCAGAGAGAGAGAGGAGAGAGAGAGCGTTAAGGAAACCGAAGTCAGAGAGAGAGAGGAGAGAGACAGCGTTAAGGAAACTGAAGTCAGAGAGAGAGAGGAGAGAGAGCGTTAAGGAAACCGAAGTCAGAGAGAGAGGAGAGAGACAGCGTTAAGGAAACCGAAGTCAGAGAGAGAGAGGAGAGAGACAGCGTTAAGGAAACCGAAGTCAGAGAGAGAGAGGAGAGAGACGGCGTTAAGGAAACCGAAGTCAGAGAGAGGAGAGAGACAGCGTTAAGGAAACCGAAGTCAGAGAGAGAGAGGAGAGAGAGAGCGTTAAGGAAACCGAAGTCAGAGAGAGAGAGGAGAGACAGCGTTAAGGAAACCGAAGTCAGAGAGAGAGAGGAGAGAGACAGCGTTAAGGAAACCGAAGTCAGAGAGAGAGAGGAGAGAGAGCGCGTTAAGGAAACCGAAGTCAGAGAGAGAGAGAGGAGACAGCGTTAAGGAAACCGAAGTCAGAGAGAGGAGAGAGACAGCGTTAAGGAAACCGAAGTCAGAGAGAGGAGAGAGACAGCGTTAAGGAAACCGAAGTCAGAGAGAGGAGAGAGACAGCGTTAAGGAAACCGAAGTCAGAGAGAGAGAGAGAGAGATCGGTGGTTCTTGTGTTGTATTACATTTTAGTCATTTAGCAGACGCTCTTATCCAGAGCGACTTACAGTTCATAAAACATTTTAAAATATTTTTTAAAATCAGTATAGTAGTACAGGGGCGCAACTTTGGTTTTAGAAGTGGTGGGGGGACATAACTTGGCGGGGGGTCTGGGGGTCCTCCCATTTCTTAGGGCATCTAAAGCTAATTTCCTGCATTTCTACACAATCTAATATGACCCATGGCCCTTCTAGCCGTCTCTATTTTCAACAAAAAGTCAGAAAAAATGGCCACATTCATCAAGCTAGGTAAGAGATCATTATTAAATATGTTAGTGATTGATAAGACTGAACTATATTTTTGTTCAGTGTAATTCATAGCATGGGTCTAATAGTACTGTAGAGCTCTTTTTACTTCCACACAATATAGCTGTGTCGCCCCGTCCTGCCCATTTTACATTACATTTTAGTCATTTAGCAGACGCTCTTATCCAGAGCGACTTACAGGACCAATTAGGGTTAAGTGCCTTGCTCAAGGGCACATCGACAGATTTTTTTCACCTAGTCGGCTCGGGGATTAGAACCAGCGACCTTTCGGTTTCTGGCACAACGCTCTTAACCACTAAGCTACCTGCCGCCCCGAGGGGTCCACGGCCCTGCAGCGCCCCAACCCAACACACCCAACTCAGCTTTAGGATCTAAGTGAAACGTTCATTATTGGTTTCAGGTGTGTTAGGCCAAGGCCAGAGTGACAACCAACAGTACAGCAGACCCCCAGGGCCAGGACTGAGCAGCCCAGCAGACCCCCAGGGCCAGGACTGAGCAGCCCAGCAGACCCCCAGGGCCAGGACTGAGCAGCCCAGCAGACCCCCAGGGCCAGGACTGAGCAGCCCAGCAGACCCCCAGGGCCAGGACTGAGCAGTACAGCAGACCCCCAGGGCCAGGACTGAGCAGCCCAGCAGACCCCCAGGGCCAGGACTGAGCAGTACAGCAGACCCCCAGGGCCAGGACTGAGCAGCCCAGCAGACCCCCAGGGCCAGGACTGAGCAGTACAGCAGACCCCCAGGGCCAGGACTGAGCAGCCCAGCAGACCCCCAGGGCCAGGACTGAGCAGCCCAGCAGACCCCCAGGGCCAGGACTGAGCAGTACAGCAGACCCCCAGGGCCAGGACTGAGCAGCCCAGCAGACCCCCAGGGCCAGGACTGAGCAGTACAGCAGACCCCCAGGGCCAGGACTGAGCAGCCCAGCAGACCCCCAGGGCCAGGACTGAGCAGTACAGCAGACCCCCAGGGCCAGGACTGAGCAGTACAGCAGACCCCCAGGGCCAGGACTGAGCAGCCCAGCAGACCCCCAGGGCCGGGACTGAGCAGCCCAGCAGACCCCCAGGGCCAGGACTGAGCAGCCCAGCAGACCCCCAGGGCCGGGACTGAGCAGCCCAGCAGACCCCCAGGGCCAGGACTGAGCAGCCCAGCAGACCCCCAGGGCCGGGACTGAGCAGTACAGCAGACCCCCAGGGCCAGGACTGAGCAGCCCAGCAGACCCCCAGGGCCAGGACTGAGCAGCCCAGCAGACCCCCAGGGCCAGGACTGAGCAGTACAGCAGACCCCCAGGGCCAGGACTGAGCAGCCCAGCAGCCCACCAGGGCCAGGACTGAGCAGCCCAGCAGCTAGGGATTGTCTAAATAGGTCCCTCCCCTGACGTGGGCATGTTTTCAATACAGACTCCTTTTGTCATACTGTATTCCATATAAGGCATCCATACCTTATGAAAGTTGCACAGTATACCCTTAATCTTGTAATAAATCAAATCTAGTATAATATAATAATAATAATAATATGCCATTTAGCAGACGCTTTTATCCAGAGCGACTTACAGTTAGTGAGTGAATAAATTCTTATTTTTGATTTTTTTTTCATACTGACCCCCCGTGGTAAACGAACCCACAACCCTGGCTTTGCAAGCGCCATGCTCTAACAACTGAGCTACACGGGCCCAATTTCTGAGTGCATGATATTCAGTTTCACTGACATATAGTACGTTCTATGGATGGTCTTAAACTTCAGTAATTTATGTCTGAGATTATATGAACATGACTGGGCATTCTAACAGGTCTGTATCCATTCATCATCATCAATAGCATCTCCCAGGTCTTCCTCACATTCTTGTTTTACATCATCGGGAAAAGCCTCTTTCAACCCTTGATACGGTTTGGAAATCAACTTGAGAGGTTTGTCAGACTGCCTTAAAATAGTTTCAATCTTTGAAGCTTCTTGCTTGTCCAGTGTTTGCTGCACAGAGAAAAAAAGTTCACCTCTGCCCCGTCACAGACTGGTCTTCCCTGGCTGCCTGACCCTGATGAGACCCCCGTCACAGACTGGTCTTCCCTGGCTGCCTGACCCTGATGAGACCCCCGTCACAGACTGGTCTTCCCTGGCTGCCTGACCCTGATGAGACCCCGTCACAGACTGGTCTTCCCTGGCTGCCTGACCCTGATGAGACCCCCGTCACAGACTGGTCTTCCCTGGCTGCCTGACCCTGATGAGACCCCCGTCACAGACTGGTCTTCCCTGGCTGCCTGACCCTGATGAGACCCCCGTCACAGACTGGTCTTCCCTGGCTGCCTGACCCTGATGAGACCCCCGTCACAGACTGGTCTTCCCTGGCTGCCTGACCCTGATGAGACCCCGTCACAGACTGGTCTTCCCTGGCTGCCTGACCCTGATGAGACCCCCCCGTCACAGACTGGTCTTCCCTGGCTGCCTGACCCTGATGAGACCCCCGTCACAGACTGGTCTTCCCTGGCTGCCTGACCCTGATGAGACCCCCGTCACAGACTGGTCTTCCCTGGCTGCCTGACCCTGATGAGACCCCCGTCACAGACTGGTCTTCCCTGGCTGCCTGACCCTGCTGAGACCCCCGTCACAGACTGGTCTTCCCTGGCTGCCTGACCCTGCTGAGACCCCCCGTCACAGACTGGTCTTCCCTGGCTGCCTGACCCTGCTGAGACCCCCGTCACAGACTGGTCTTCCCTGGCTGCCTGACCCTGCTGAGACCCCCGTCACAGACTGGTCTTCCCTGGCTGCCTGACCCTGCTGAGACCCCCGTCACAGACTGGTCTTCCCTGGCTGCCTGACCCTGATGAGACCCCCGTCACAGACTGGTCTTCCCTGGCTGCCTGACCCTGATGAGACCCCCGTCACAGACTGGTCTTCCCTGGCTGCCTGACCCTGCTGAGACCCCCGTCACAGACTGGTCTTCCCTGGCTGCCTGACCCTGCTGAGACCCCCGTCACAGACTGGCCTTCCCTGGCTGCCTGACCCTGCTGAGACCCCCGTCACAGACTGGCCTTCCCTGGCTGCCTGACCCTGATGAGACCCCCGTCACAGACTGGTCTTCCCTGGCTGCCTGACCCTGATGAGACCCCCGTCACAGACTGGTCTTCCCTGGCTGCCTGACCCTGATGAGACCCCCGTCACAGACTGGTCTTCCCTGGCTGCCTGACCCTGATGAGACCCCCGTCACAGACTGGTCTTCCCTGGCTGCCTGACCCTGATGAGACCCCCGTCACAGACTGGTCTTCCCTGGCTGCCTGACCCTGATGAGACCCCCGTCACAGACTGGTCTTCCCTGGCTGCCTGACCCTGATGAGACCCCCGTCACAGACTGGTCTTCCCTGGCTGCCTGACCCTGATGAGACCCCCGTCACAGACTGGTCTTCCCTGGCTGCCTGACCCTGATGAGACCCCCGTCACAGACTGGTCTTCCCTGGCTGCCTGACCCTGATGAGACCCCCGTCACAGACTGGTCTTCCCTGGCTGCCTGACCCTGATGAGACCCCCGTCACAGACTGGTCTTCCCTGGCTGCCTGACCCTGCTGAGACCCCCGTCACAGACTGGTCTTCCCTGGCTGCCTGACCCTGCTGAGACCCCCGTCACAGACTGGTCTTCCCTGGCTGCCTGACCCTGATGAGACCCCCGTCACAGACTGGTCTTCCCTGGCTGCCTGACCCTGATGAGACCCCCCGTCACAGACTGGTCTTCCCTGGCTGCCTGACCCTGATGAGACCCCCGTCACAGACTGGTCTTCCCTGGCTGCCTGACCCTGATGAGACCCCCGTCACAGACTGGTCTTCCCTGGCTGCCTGACCCTGATGAGACCCCCGTCACAGACTGGTCTTCCCTGGCTGCCTGACCCTGATGAGACCCCCGTCACAGACTGGTCTTCCCTGGCTGCCTGACCCTGATGAGACCCCCGTCACAGACTGGTCTTCCCTGGCTGCCTGACCCTGATGAGACCCCCGTCACAGACTGGTCTTCCCTGGCTGCCTGACCCTGATGAGACCCCCGTCACAGACTGGTCTTCCCTGGCTGCCTGACCCTGATGAGACCCCCGTCACAGACTGGTCTTCCCTGGCTGCCTGACCCTGATGAGACCCCCGTCACAGACTGGTCTTCCCTGGCTGCCTGACCCTGATGAGACCCCCGTCACAGACTGGTCTTCCCTGGCTGCCTGACCCTGATGAGACCCCCGTCACAGACTGGTCTTCCCTGGCTGCCTGACCCTGATGAGACCCCCGTCACAGACTGGTCTTCCCTGGCTGCCTGACCCTGATGAGACCCCCCGTCACAGACTGGTCTTCCCTGGCTGCCTGACCCTGATGAGACCCCCGTCACAGACTGGTCTTCCCTGGCTGCCTGACCCTGATGAGACCCCCGTCACAGACTGGTCTTCCCTGGCTGCCTGACCCTGATGAGACCCCCGTCACAGACTGGTCTTCCCTGGCTGCCTGACCCTGATGAGACCCCCGTCACAGACTGGTCTTCCCTGGCTGCCTGACCCTGATGAGACCCCCGTCACAGACTGGTCTTCCCTGGCTGCCTGACCCTGATGAGACCCCCGTCACAGACTGGTCTTCCCTGGCTGCCTGACCCTGATGAGACCCCCGTCACAGACTGGTCTTCCCTGGCTGCCTGACCCTGATGAGACCCCCGTCACAGACTGGTCTTCCCTGGCTGCCTGACCCTGATGAGACCCCCGTCACAGACTGGTCTTCCCTGGCTGCCTGACCCTGCTGAGACCCCCGTCACAGACTGGTCTTCCCTGGCTGCCTGACCCTGCTGAGACCCCGTCACAGACTGGTCTTCCCTGGCTGCCTGACCCTGCTGAGACCCCCGTCACAGACTGGTCTTCCCTGGCTGCCTGACCCTGCTGAGACCCCCGTCACAGACTGGTCTTCCCTGGCTGCCTGACCCTGATGAGACCCCCGTCACAGACTGGTCTTCCCTGGCTGCCTGACCCTGATGAGACCCCCGTCACAGACTGGTCTTCCCTGGCTGCCTGACCCTGATGAGACCCCCGTCACAGACTGGTCTTCCCTGGCTGCCTGACCCTGATGAGACCCCCCGTCACAGACTGGTCTTCCCTGGCTGCCTGACCCTGATGAGACCCCCGTCACAGACTGGTCTTCCCTGGCTGCCTGACCCTGCTGAGACCCCCGTCACAGACTGGTCTTCCCTGGTTGCCTGACCCTGATGAGACCCCCCGTCACAGACTGGTCTTCCCTGGCTGCCTGACCCTGATGAGACCCCGTCACAGACTGGTCTTCCCTGGCTGCCTGACCCTGATGAGACCCCCGTCACAGACTGGTCTTCCCTGGCTGCCTGACCCTGATGAGACCCCCGTCACAGACTGGTCTTCCCTGGCTGCCTGACCCTGATGAGACCCCCGTCACAGACTGGTCTTCCCTGGTTGCCTGACCCTGATGAGACCCCGTCACAGACTGGTCTTCCCTGGCTGCCTGACCCTGATGAGACCCCCGTCACAGACTGGTCTTCCCTGGCTGCCTGACCCTGATGAGACCCCCGTCACAGACTGGTCTTCCCTGGCTGCCTGACCCTGATGAGACCCCCGTCACAGACTGGTCTTCCCTGGCTGCCTGACCCTGATGAGACCCCCGTCACAGACTGGTCTTCCCTGGCTGCCTGACCCTGATGAGACCCCCCGTCACAGACTGGTCTTCCCTGGCTGCCTGACCCTGATGAGACCCCCGTCACAGACTGGTCTTCCCTGGCTGCCTGACCCTGATGAGACCCCCGTCACAGACTGGTCTTCCCTGGCTGCCTGACCCTGATGAGACCCCCGTCACAGACTGGTCTTCCCTGGCTGCCTGACCCTGATGAGACCCCCCGTCACAGACTGGTCTTCCCTGGCTGCCTGACCCTGATGAGACCCCCGTCACAGACTGGTCTTCCCTGGCTGCCTGACCCTGATGAGACCCCCGTCACAGACTGGTCTTCCCTGGCTGCCTGACCCTGATGAGACCCCGTCACAGACTGGTCTTCCCTGGCTGCCTGACCCTGATGAGACCCCCGTCACAGACTGGTCTTCCCTGGCTGCCTGACCCTGATGAGACCCCGTCACAGACTGGTCTTCCCTGGCTGCCTGACCCTGATGAGACCCCCGTCACAGACTGGTCTTCCCTGGCTGCCTGACCCTGATGAGACCCCCGTCAAAGACTGGTCTTCCCTGGCTGCCTGACCCTGCTGAGACCCCCGTCACAGACTGGTCTTCCCTGGCTGCCTGACCCTGATGAGACCCCCGTCACAGACTGGTCTTCCCTGGCTGCCTGACCCTGATGAGACCCCCGTCACAGACTGGTCTTCCCTGGCTGCCTGACCCTGATGAGACCCCCGTCACAGACTGGTCTTCCCTGGCTGCCTGACCCTGATGAGACCCCCCGTCACAGACTGGTCTTCCCTGGCTGCCTGACCCTGATGAGACCCCCGTCACAGACTGGTCTTCCCTGGCTGCCTGACCCTGATGAGACCCCCGTCACAGACTGGTCTTCTCTGGCTGCCTGACCCTGATGAGACCCCCGTCACAGACTGGTCTTCCCTGGCTGCCTGACCCTGATGAGACCCCCGTCACAGACTGGTCTTCCCTGGGTGCCTGACCCTGATGAGACCCCCGTCACAGACTGGTCTTCCCTGGCTGCCTGACCCTGATGAGACCCCCGTCACAGACTGGTCTTCCCTGGCTGCCTGACCCTGATGAGACCCCCGTCACAGACTGGTCTTCCCTAGCTGCCTGACCCTGATGAGACCCCCGTCACAGACTGGTCTTCCCTGGCTGCCTGACCCTGCTGAGACCCCTGTCACCACCTGATCCTGCTCAGATGAGGCATGACAAAGAATTACCTTGGTGTACATTTACACATTATATTATCCATGGATATAATATACTGCCAAATTCACCAGAGCTCCGTAGGCTGGTCTTCCCTGGCTGTCTGACCCTGCAGGGACACCTGTCACCATCTGATCCTGCTAAAGACATGATGAGCATAGTGTTGTGTACTGACTGTGCACCATGACAGTGAAGGCTGTAGAGCTGTTTATACCATGTCAGTGTGAAAAGTAGGGAATTAGCTAGGGAACCTGACAGATCAATAACGGTTACATTACTATACTAACTAATAAAAACTCACATTGCGCTGAAAAAACGTCATAATATCGGTCTTCAAATTGTTTGGCAGCTGGTTTCATCGTTTGGTTCAGGTCTAGTGTGGTTGAGGCAAAAATAATAGCTAAAGTTAGTGACCTAGCTAGCTAGCTAACATTAGCCCATTTTTGCCTAGCTCTAGCTAATGGTACAATGGTACATTATCAAATGTACTTATGTTG
Organism: Coregonus clupeaformis; assembly: GCF_020615455.1. NCBI lineage: Eukaryota > Metazoa > Chordata > Actinopteri > Salmoniformes > Salmonidae > Coregonus > Coregonus clupeaformis. The sequence continues at coordinate 62,009,966 of NC_059211.1, read as the reverse complement.
AAATGGGACAAAACAAAGGCTACAAAACATTTCCATACACACAGCAGCTGTTAGATACTGCTACCTGACAGATAGCTAGAGGCTAGCTAGAGCTGAACTGGCTGTGGTAGCTACTAGCTAACTAGCTGCTAGTAGCTAGTTCATTCACTTCAGTCAAGAGGGGATGAAATGTTAGCTAATGTAACATGTCAGTTACACTACTAGCTGAGTAAATATTTCCCCCCCCCCTGTCAAACAGTAGTTACTTTGGCAGCTATATCAGTCAACTAAGGAGTAGCCAGTTTTTTGCTCTGCTTACTTTTACAACTCAGAGAAAACGCGCAACACAGACAGCAGCTGCCTCTGTTCATCTCTCCCGTGCTGGTGCTATACGCCAGCCTTTCAGAAGCTTTGCCTTCACACAGCCTGTCTGCGCACTCTGCGGTGTCCATGTGGTCCTAAATTCTGCTGTCTGAAACCCGGAAAACAGCCTACCCCGCTCTGAGGTCATGTCCCACGCCATCCCCAGTGAAAGTTGTGCCCCCTGTAGTAGTATGATTATCTGATCAGATAAAATCATTAGCTGTAATTTACTCCTCAGAGAGAGACACACAAGTGGAAACAGGAGAGAATACTTAGCAACCAACGTGTGTGTGTGTGTGTGTGTGTGTGTGTGTGTGTGTGTGTGTGTGTGTGTGTGTGTGCTCGCAGGGAAAGGGCATCTGTGGATAATCCACTTCCCCCTCTCCTTTAGCCTCTCTCTGGAGGAGAGGGGGATGGATGCAGGAGAGGAGAGAAGAAGAGAGGAGAGGGGGATGGAGGGAGGAGAGGAGAGCAGAGGGGAATGGAGATCACATTGAAAGAGGGAAGAGGAAAGTAGAGGGGAGAGGAAGGAAGATTATATGAAGCCCAAAGATTAGTTTGAGTCTCTTGGCTGTGGAAGGAGTAAGATATTGAATATTAGAGTGAGAGGGAGACAGTTTAATTGACCATGTGTTGCAGAGCCATCCAGAGTTCCTTCTCTCCGTACAGTAGCTAGCGAAAGTATTCACCCCCCTTGGCATTTTTCCAATTTTGTTGCCTTACAACCTGGAATTAATATGGATTTTTTTGGGGTTTGTATCATTTGATTTACACAACATGTCTACCACTTTGAAGATGCAACTTTTTTTTGTGTGTGAAACAAACAAGAAATAAGACAAGAAAAGAGAACTTGAGCGTGCATAACTATTCACCCCCCGAAGTCAATACATTGTAGAGCCACCTTTTGCAGCAATTACAGCTGCATGTCTCTTGGGGTATGTCTCTATAAGCTTGGCACAACTAGCCAATGGGATTTTTGCCCATTCTTCAAGGAAAAACTACTCCAGCTCCTTCAAGTTGGATGGGTTCCGCTGGTGTACAGCAATCTTTAAGTCATACCACAGATTCTCAATTGGATTGAGGTCTGGGGTTTGACTAGGCCATTCCAAGACATTTCAATGTTTCCCCTTAAACCACTCAAGTGTTGCTTTAGCATTATGCTTAGGGTCATTGTCCTGCTGGAAGGTGAACCTCCGTCCCAGTCTCAAATCTCTGGAAGACTGAAACAGGTTTCCCTCAAGAATTCCCCTGTATTTAACGCCATCCATCATACCTTCAATTCTGACCAGTTTCCCAGTCCCTGCCGATGGAAAAACATCCCACCACCATGCTTCACGGTGGGGATGGTGTTCTCGGGGTGAAGAGAGGTGTTGGGTTTGCGCCAGACATAGCGTTTTCCTTGATGGCCAAAAAGCTCAATTTTAGTCTCATCTGACCAGAGTACCTTCTTCCATATGTTTGGGGAGTCTCCCACATGCCTTTTGGCGAACACCAAACGTGTTTGCTTATTTCTTTCTTTAAGCAATGGCTTTTTTCTGGCCACTCTTCCGTAAAGCCCAGCTCTGTGGAGTGTACGGCTTAAAGTGGTCCTATGGACAGATACTCCAATCTCCGTTGTGGAGCTTTGCAGCTCCTTCAGGGTTATCTTTTGTGCTTCTCTGATTAATGCCCTCCTTGCCTGGTCTTTGAGTTTTGGTGGGTGGCCCTCTCTTGGCAGATTTGTTGTGGTGCCATATTCTTTCAATTTTTTTATAATGGATTTAATGGTGCTCTGTGGGATGTTCAAAGTTTCGGATATTTTTTTATAACCCAACCATGATCTGTACTTCTCCACAACTTTGTCCCTGACCTGTTTGGAGAGCTCCTTGGTCTTCATGGTGCCGCTTGCTTGGTGGTGCCCCTTGCTTAGTGGTGTTGCAGACTCTGGGGCCTTTCATACTGAGATCATGTGACAGATCATGTGACACTTAGATTGCACACAGGTGGACTTTATTTAACTAATTATGTGACTTCTGAAGGTAATTGGTTGCACCAGATCTTATTTAGGGGCTTCATAGCAAAGGGGGTGAATACATATGCACGCACCACTTTTCCGTTATTTAATTTGTCAACTTTTTTGAAACAATTATTTTTTTCATTTCACTTCACCAATTTGGACTATTTTGTGTATGTCCATTACATGAAATCCAAATAAAAATCAATTTAAATTACAGGTTGTAATGCAACAAAATAGGAAAAACGCCAAGGGGGGTGAATACTTTACAAGGGACTGTACCTCCAACACCTGTCTCTCTCAGAAAGAAAGAGACTAGAAGAAAAATAATTCATTCATTCTGATGTTTACTTTCTCTGTTCCTTTAAAAAAATGAGAGAGAGAGAGAGAGAGAGAGAGAGAGAGAGAGAGAGAGGAGTTGTCATTAAAAGTTTATTCTAGCCTGTTAAACTCTGACCCACTCATTTTCTAAACAACGCATAATATTGTATACTACCCTCATAAAAGTACATTTCGGTTTCAAAACGATAAATCCTAGAAATATATGCTTAGTACTGTTAGAAAGGTAAAAACTGTGGGATTCTGATATACATTGTGACTACTACAGAGGCCGAGACACAGCAGGTCCCCAAAAATATACTTTTTAAATGTTCTTATGACATTGACAGCAGTAAGATTTGAGTTCGATTCCCAAAAAGACAAGGACTGTAGCGTTCAAATGATATGTCACTTTCTATTTTCTGATAATTTGTCCCAAAAAAAAATAAAAAAACTCACCAGGCCCTGTCCAGGGCCCAAAACAACCGCAGCTGTGTAAATATTTCACTCTGGGACTTTGGGACAATACTTCCACTGAGAGTGAGTGTGTGTGTGTGTGTAGCAGTGTGTGTGTGTGTGTAGCAGTGTGTGTGTGTGTGTGTGTAGCAGTGTGTGTGTGTGTGTGTGTGTGTGTGTGTGTGTGTGTGTGTGTGTGTGTGTGTGTGTGTGTAGCAGTGTGTGTGTGTGTGTGTGTGTGTGTGTGTGTGTCAGACACTACCAGGGGTGTTGAAACCTCTCAGACCAGTGTCTGAAAGCCCTGTACGCACACAAGACATTTACACTCTCTCTCTCCTCCCCGTCTCTCTCCCTCCATCCCTCTCTCTCTCGTTCT
>NC_059211.1:61978981-61993981 GCF_020615455.1 Coregonus clupeaformis | reverse complement strand
GCATTATGGTGTTCAGCGGGCTACAACACTGTGGGATAGGAGCATTATGGTGTTCAGCGGGCTACAACACTGGGATAGGAGCATTATGGTGTTCAGTGGACTACAACACTGTGGGATAGGAGCATTATGGTGTTCAGCAGTCTACAACACTGTGGGATAGGAGCATTATGGTGTTCAGCGGGCTACAACACTGTGGGATAGGAGCATTATGGTGTTCAGCATGCTAATACACTGGGATAGGAGCATTATGGTGTTCAGCACGCTACAACACTGTGGGATAGGAGCATTATGGTGTTCAGCATGCTACAACACTGTGGGATAGGAGCATTATGGTGTTCAGCAGTCTACAACACTGTGGTATAGGAGCATTATGGTGTTCAGCAGTCTACAACACTGTGGGATAGGAGCATTATGGTGTTCAGCAGTCTACAACACTGTGGGATAGGAGCATTATGGTGTTCAGCACGCTACAACACTGTGGGATAGGAGCATTATGGTGTTCAGCACGCTACAACACTGTGGGATAGGAGCATTATGGTGTTCAGCAGTCTACAACACTGTGGGATAGGAGCATTATGGTGTTCAGCGGGCTACAACACTGTGGGATAGGAGCATTATGCTGTTCAGCATGCTACAACACTGTGGGATAGGAGCATTATGGTGTTCAGCAGACTACAACACTGTGGGATAGGAGCATTATGGTGTTCAGCACGCTACAACACTGTGGGATAGGAGCATTATGGTGTTCAGCAGGCTACAACACTGTGGGATAGGAGCATTATGGTGTTCAGCACGCTACAACACTGTGGGATAGGAGCATTATGGTGTTCAGTGGCTACAACACTGTGGGATAGGAGCATTATGGTGTTCAGCACACTACAACACTGTGGGATAGGAGCATTATGGTGTTCAGCACGCTACAACACTGTGGGATAGGAGCATTATGGTGTTCAGCAGTCTACAACACTGTGGGATAGGAGCATTATGGTGTTCAGCGGGCTACAACACTGTGGGATAGGAGCATTATGGTGTTCAGCATGCTACAACACTGTGGGATAGGAGCATTATGGTGTTCAGCAGGCTACAACACTGTGGGATAGGAGCATTATGGTGTTCAGCGGGCTACAACACTGTGGGATAGGAGCATTATGGTGTTCAGCATGCTACAACACTGTGGGATAGGAGCATTATGGTGTTCAGCGGGTTACAACACTGTGGGATAGGAGCATTATGGTGTTCAGTGGGCTACAACACTGTGGGATAGGAGCATTATGGTGTTCAGCGGGCTACAACACTGTGGGATAGGAGCATTATGGTGTTCAGCGGGCTACAACACTGTGGGATAGGAGCATTATGGTGTTCAGCGGGCTACAACACTGTGGGATAGGAGCATTATGGTGTTCAGCGGGCTACAACACTGTGGGATAGGAGCATTATGGTGTTCAGCATGCTACAACACTGTGGGATAGGAGCATTATGGTGTTCAGCAGGCTACAACACTGTGGGATAGGAGCATTATGGTGTTCAGCGGGCTACAACACTGTGGGATAGGAGCATTATGGTGTTCAGCATGCTACAACACTGTGGGATAGGAGCATTATGGTGTTCAGCGGGCTACAACACTGTGGGATAGGAGCATTATGGTGTTCAGTGGGCTACAACACTGTGGGATAGGAGCATTATGGTGTTCAGCGGGCTACAACACTGTGGGATAGGAGCATTATGGTGTTCTGCGGGCTACAACACTGTGGGATAGGAGCATTATGGTGTTCAGCGGGCTACAACACTGTGGGATAGGAGCATTATGGTGTTCAGTGGGCTACAACACTGTGGGATAGGAGCATTATGGTGTTCAGCGGGCTACAACACTGTGGGATAGGAGCATTATGGTGTTCAGCACGCTACAACACTGTGGGATAGGAGCATTATGGTGTTCAGCATGCTACAACACTGTGGGATAGGAGCATTATGGTGTTCAGCACGCTACAACACTGTGGGATAGGAGCATTATGGTGTTCAGCACGCTACAACACTGTGGGATAGGAGCATTATGGTGTTCAGCGGGCTACAACACTGTGGGATAGGAGCATTATGGTGTTCAGCGGGCTACAACACTGGGATAGGAGCATTATGGTGTTCAGTGGGCTACAACACTGTGGGATAGGAGCATTATGGTGTTCAGCGGGCTACAACACTGTGGGATAGGAGCATTATGGTGTTCAGCGGACTACAACACTGTGGGATAGGAGCATTATGGTGTTCAGCGGACTACAACACTGTGGGATAGGAGCATTATGGTGTTCAGTGGGCTACAACACTGTGGGATAGGAGCATTATGGTGTTCAGCGGGCTACAACACTGTGGGATAGGAGCATTATGGTGTTCAGTGGGCTACAACACTGTGGGATAGGAGCATTATGGTGTTCAGTGGACTACAACACTGTGGGATAGGAGCATTATGGTGTTCAGCGGGCTACAACACTGTGGGATAGGAGCATTATGGTGTTCAGCACGCTACAACACTGTGGGATAGGAGCATTATGGTGTTCAGCATGCTACAACACTGTGGGATAGGAGCATTATGGTGTTCAGCGGGCTACAACACTGTGGGATAGGAGCATTGTGGTGTTCAGCGGGCTACAACACTGTGGGATAGGAGCATTGTGGTGTTCAGCGGGCTACAACACTGTGGGATAGGAGCATTATGGTGTTCAGCGGTCTACAACACTGTGGGATAGGAGCATTATGGTGTTCAGCGGTCTACAACACTGTGGGATAGGAGCATTATGGTGTTCAGCGGGCTACAACACTGTGGGATAGGAGCATTATGGTGTTCAGCGGGCTACAACACTGTGGGATAGGAGCATTATGGTGTTCAGCGGGCTACAACACTGTGGGATAGGAGCATTATGGTGTTCAGCGGGCTACAACACTGTGGGATAGGAGCATTATGGTGTTCAGCGGACTACAACACTGTGGGATAGGAGCATTATGGTGTTCAGCGGGCTACAACACTGTGGGATAGGAGCATTATGGTGTTCAGTGGGCTACAACACTGTGGGATAGGAGCATTATGGTGTTCAGCACGCTACAACACTGTGGGATAGGAGCATTATGGTGTTCAGCGGGCTACAACACTGGGATAGGAGCAGTATGGTGTTCAGCACGCTACAACACTGTGGGATAGGAGCATTATGGTGTTCAGTGGGCTACAACACTGGGATAGGAGCATTATGGTGTTCAGCGGGCTACAACACTGGGGGATAGGAGCATTATGGTGTTCAGCGGGCTACAACACTGTGGGATAGGAGCATTATGGTGTTCAGCGGGCTACAACACTGTGGGATAGGAGCATTATGGTGTTCAGTGGACTACAACACTGTGGGATAGGAGCATTATGGTGTTCAGTGGACTACAACACTGTGGGATAGGAGCATTATGGTGTTCAGCGGGCTACAACACTGTGGGATAGGAGCATTATGGTGTTCAGCGGGCTACAACACTGTGGGATAGGAGCATTATGGTGTTCAGCGGGCTACAACACTGTGGGATAGGAGCATTATGGTGTTCAGCATGCTACAACACTGTGGGATAGGAGCATTATGGTGTTCAGCGGGCTACAACACTGTGGGATAGGAGCATTGTGGTGTTCAGCGGGCTACACACTGTGGGATAGGAGCATTATGGTGTTCAGCAGACTACAACACTGTGGGATAGGAGCATTATGGTGTTCAGCACGCTACAACACTGTGGGATAGGAGCATTATGGTGTTCAGCGGGCTACAACACTGTGGGATAGGAGCATTATGGTGTTCAGCGGGCTACAACACTGTGGGATAGGAGCATTATGGTGTTCAGCGGGCTACAACACTGTGGGATAGGAGCATTATGGTTTTCAGCGGGCTACAACACTGTGGGATAGGAGCATTATGGTGTTCAGTGGCTACAACACTGTGGGATAGGAGCATTATGGTGTTCAGCACACTACAACACTGTGGGATAGGAGCATTATGGTGTTCAGCACGCTACAACACTATGGGATAGGAGCATTATGGTGTTCAGCAGTCTACAACACTGTGGGATAGGAGCATTATGGTGTTCAGCGGGCTACAACACTGTGGGATAGGAGCATTATGGTGTTCAGCATGCTACAACACTGTGGGATAGGAGCATTATGGTGTTCAGCGGGCTACAACACTGTGGGATAGGAGCATTATGGTGTTCAGCGGGCTACAACACTGTGGGATAGGAGCATTATGGTGTTCAGCATGCTACAACACTGTGGGATAGGAGCATTATGGTGTTCAGCGGGTTACAACACTGTGGGATAGGAGCATTATGGTGTTCAGTGGGCTACAACACTGTGGGATAGGAGCATTATGGTGTTCAGCAGGCTACAACACTGTGGGATAGGAGCATTATGGTGTTCAGCGGGCTACAACACTGTGGGATAGGAGCATTATGGTGTTCAGCATGCTACAACACTGTGGGATAGGAGCATTATGGTGTTCAGCGGGTTACAACACTGTGGGATAGGAGCATTATGGTGTTCAGTGGGCTACAACACTGTGGGATAGGAGCATTATGGTGTTCAGCGGGCTACAACACTGTGGGATAGGAGCATTATGGTGTTCAGCGGGCTACAACACTGTGGGATAGGAGCATTATGGTGTTCAGCGGGCTACAACACTGTGGGATAGGAGCATTATGGTGTTCAGCATGCTACAACACTGTGGGATAGGAGCATTATGGTGTTCAGCAGGCTACAACACTGTGGGATAGGAGCATTATGGTGTTCAGCGGGCTACAACACTGTGGGATAGGAGCATTATGGTGTTCAGCATGCTACAACACTGTGGGATAGGAGCATTATGGTGTTCAGCGGGCTACAACACTGTGGGATAAGAGCATTATGGTGTTCAGTGGGCTACAACACTGTGGGATAGGAGCATTATGGTGTTCAGCGGGCTACAACACTGTGGGATAGGAGCATTATGGTGTTCAGCGGGCTACAACACTGTGGGATAGGAGCATTATGGTGTTCAGCGGGCTACAACACTGTGGGATAGGAGCATTATGGTGTTCAGTGGGCTACAACACTGTGGGATAGGAGCATTATGGTGTTCAGCGGGCTACAACACTGTGGGATAGGAGCATTATGGTGTTCAGCACGCTACAACACTGTGGGATAGGAGCATTATGGTGTTCAGCATGCTACAACACTGTGGGATAGGAGCATTATGGTGTTCAGCACGCTACAACACTGTGGGATAGGAGCATTATGGTGTTCAGCACGCTACAACACTGTGGGATAGGAGCATTATGGTGTTCAGCGGGCTACAACACTGTGGGATAGGAGCATTATGGTGTTCAGCGGGCTACAACACTGGGATAGGAGCATTATGGTGTTCAGTGGGCTACAACACTGTGGGATAGGAGCATTATGGTGTTCAGCGGGCTACAACACTGTGGGATAGGAGCATTATGGTGTTCAGCGGACTACAACACTGTGGGATAGGAGCATTATGGTGTTCAGCGGACTACAACACTGTGGGATAGGAGCATTATGGTGTTCAGTGGGCTACAACACTGTGGGATAGGAGCATTATGGTGTTCAGCGGGCTACAACACTGTGGGATAGGAGCATTATGGTGTTCAGTGGGCTACAACACTGTGGGATAGGAGCATTATGGTGTTCAGTGGACTACAACACTGTGGGATAGGAGCATTATGGTGTTCAGCGGGCTACAACACTGTGGGATAGGAGCATTATGGTGTTCAGCACGCTACAACACTGTGGGATAGGAGCATTATGGTGTTCAGCATGCTACAACACTGTGGGATAGGAGCATTATGGTGTTCAGCGGGCTACAACACTGTGGGATAGGAGCATTGTGGTGTTCAGCGGGCTACAACACTGTGGGATAGGAGCATTGTGGTGTTCAGCGGGCTACAACACTGTGGGATAGGAGCATTATGGTGTTCAGCGGTCTACAACACTGTGGGATAGGAGCATTATGGTGTTCAGCGGTCTACAACACTGTGGGATAGGAGCATTATGGTGTTCAGCGGGCTACAACACTGTGGGATAGGAGCATTATGGTGTTCAGCGGGCTACAACACTGTGGGATAGGAGCATTATGGTGTTCAGCGGGCTACAACACTGTGGGATAGGAGCATTATGGTGTTCAGCGGGCTACAACACTGTGGGATAGGAGCATTATGGTGTTCAGCGGACTACAACACTGTGGGATAGGAGCATTATGGTGTTCAGCGGGCTACAACACTGTGGGATAGGAGCATTATGGTGTTCAGCGGGCTACAACACTGTGGGATAGGAGCATTGTGGTGTTCAGCGGACTACAACACTGGGGGATAGGAGCATTATGGTGTTCAGTGGACTACAACACTGTGGGATAGGAGCATTATGGTATTCAGTGGGCTACAACACTGTGGGATAGGAGCATTATGGTGTTCAGCGGGCTACAACACTGTGGGATAGGAGCATTATGGTGATCAGTGGGCTACAACACTGTGGGATAGGAGCATTATGGTGTTCAGCACGCTACAACACTGTGGGATAGGAGCATTATGGTGTTCAGCGGGCTACAACACTGGGATAGGAGCATTATGGTGTTCAGCACGCTACAACACTGTGGGATAGGAGCATTATGGTGTTCAGTGGGCTACAACACTGGGATAGGAGCATTATGGTGTTCAGCGGGCTACAACACTGGGGGATAGGAGCATTATGGTGTTCAGCGGGCTACAACACTGTGGGATAGGAGCATTATGGTGTTCAGCGGGCTACAACACTGTGGGATAGGAGCATTATGGTGTTCAGTGGACTACAACACTGTGGGATAGGAGCATTATGGTGTTCAGTGGACTACAACACTGTGGGATAGGAGCATTATGGTGTTCAGCGGGCTACAACACTGTGGGATAGGAGCATTATGGTGTTCAGCGGGCTACAACACTGTGGGATAGGAGCATTATGGTGTTCAGCGGGCTACAACACTGTGGGATAGGAGCATTATGGTGTTCAGCATGCTACAACACTGTGGGATAGGAGCATTATGGTGTTCAGCGGGCTACAACACTGTGGGATAGGAGCATTGTGGTGTTCAGCGGGCTACAACACTGTGGGATAGGAGCATTATGGTGTTCAGCAGACTACAACACTGTGGGATAGGAGCATTATGGTGTTCAGCACGCTACAACACTGTGGGATAGGAGCATTATGGTGTTCAGCGGGCTACAACACTGTGGGATAGGAGCATTATGGTGTTCAGCGGGCTACAACACTGTGGGATAGGAGCATTATGGTGTTCAGCGGACTACAACACTGTGGGATAGGAGCATTATGGTGTTCAGCGGGCTACAACACTGTGGGATAGGAGCATTATGGTGTTCAGCGGGCTACAACACTGTGGGATAGGAGCATTGTGGTGTTCAGCGGGCTACAACACTGTGGGATAGGAGCATTATGGTGTTCAGCGGACTACAACACTGTGGGATAGGAGCTTTATGGTGTTCAGCGGGCTACAACACTGTGGGACATTCACATTGAAATATTTTCAGTTCATGTCTTGACATGTCACATCAGTTCATTACATCATAATGTACAGTGACACCCTTAATAAAGATGAGCAGTAATGAGGGTAGAAAATAAATCATTCATAATAGTGAGCTATATTGTATGCTCAAACAAATTATATAATAATAATAATAAGATGCCATTTAGCAGACGCTTTTATCCAAAGCGACTTACAGTCATGCATGCATAAATTTTTACGTATGGGTGGTCCCGGGGATCGAACCCACTACCCTGGCGTTACAAGCGCCGTGCTCTACCAGCTGAGCTACAGAGGACCACATATATTCTTTAATACTAATACAATTGCTCAGAGAAAGAGATTTTGTTGAACAAGTAATATTGGACAGACAGAGAGATGTGAAGAGATAGAGAGAGAGGAGACACATCCAGAAGGATCATATCAGATCTGAAATGGTTAGCTAACCTCCCACCCTCTACCCAACCCCTATCAGGGCCAGGCAGCGGCGCCGGTCTGTCTGAGAGGGAGCAGCTGAAGGTGGAGGTGGGAATGGAGCTGTTACCAAGAAAAGCCCCAGACCCCCTACCTACCTATCCACACACACACACACGCACACCCTACCTACCTATCCACACACACACACGCACGCACGCACGCGCACGCACGCACGCACACACACACACGCACACACACACACACACACTATCCATACTTCTCCTCTCCTATTCAGTCTAATTCTATAGAAATTATTTTTGGTCCCTGAGGAATACTTGTAGCTGTGTCACAATGCAGACCGAAACAACAGTAATAGTAAAGGGATGGATTATTGTTATTGTCACGGTCGTTGAAGAACGGGTCAGACCAAGGCGCAGCGTGAAATGCATCCATGTTTATTAAACTGACTAAACATACAAAAAAATACAAAAAAGGCAACGAAACGTGACGTCGGAAGGCTAACCACTAACAAGCCCAAACTCACCGAACACAAACAAAGATCCCACAACACAGGCAGGAAAACTGGCTGCCTAAGTATGATCCCCAATCAGAGACAACGAGAGACAGCTGCCTCTGATTGGGAATCACACCTGGCCAAACATAGAAATACAAAACCTAGATCTAAACATAGATCAACCACCACATAGAACTCAACATGCCCACCCTGACCAAACTAACTAGAGTTCTATAGGTCAGCAATAATACTCTCCACATACAGCATGTACCCAGATGGATTATTATACAGCAATAAGACTCTCCACATACAGCATGTACCCAGATGGATTATTATTATACAGCAATAAGACTCTCCACATACAGCATGTACCCAGATGGATTATTATACAGCAATAAGACTCTCCACATACAGCATGTACCCAGATGGATTATTATACAGCAATAAGACTCTCCACATACAGCATGTACCCAGATGGATTATTATACAGCAATAAGACTCTCCACATACAGCATGTACCCAGATGGATTATTATACAGCAATAAGACTCTCCACATACAGCATGTACCCAGATGGATTATTATACAGCAATAAGACTCTCCACATACAGCATGTACCCAGATGGATTATTATACAGCAATAAGACTCTCCACATACAGCATGTACCCAGATGGATTATTATACAGCAATAAGACTCTCCACATAAAGCATGTACCCAGATGGATTATTATACAGCAATAAGACTATCCACATACAGCATGTACCCAGATGGATTATTATACAGCAATAAGACTCTCCACATACAGCATGTACCCAGATGGATTATTATACAGCAATAAGACTCTCCACATACAGCATGTACCCAGATGGATTATTATACAGCAATAAGACTCTCCACATACAGCATGTACCCAGATGGATTATTATACAGCAATAAGACTCTCCACATACAGCATGTACCCAGATGGATTATTATTATACAGCAATAAGACTCTCCACATACAGCATGTACCCAGATGGATTATTATACAGCAATAAGACTCTCCACATACAGCATGTACCCAGATGGATTATTATACAGCAATAAGACTCTCCACATACAGCATGTACCCAGATGGATTATTATTATACAGCAATAAGACTCTCCACATACAGCATGTACCCAGATGGATTATTATACAGCAATAAGACTCTCCACATACAGCATGTACCCAGATGGATTATTATACAGCAATAAGACTCTCCACATACAGCATGTACCCAGATGGATTATTATACAGCAATAAGACTCTCCACATACAGCATGTACCCAGATGGATTATTATACAGCAATAAGACTCTCCACATACAGCATGTACCCAGATGGATTATTATACAGCAATAAGACTCTCCACATACAGCATGTACCCAGATGGATTATTATACAGCAATAAGACTCTCCACATACAGCATGTACCCAGATGGATTATTATACAGCAATAAGACTCTCCACATAAAGCATGTACCCAGATGGATTATTATACAGCAATAAGACTCTCCACATAAAGCATGTACCCAGATGGATTATTATACAGCAATAAGACTCTCCACATACAGCATGTACCCAGATGGATTATTATACAGCAATAAGACTCTCCACATACAGCATGTACCCAGATGGATTATTATACAGCAATAAGACTCTCCACATACAGCATGTACCCAGATGGATTATTATACAGCAATAAGACTCTCCACATACAGCATGTACCCAGATGGATTATTATTATACAGCAATAAGACTCTCCACATACAGCATGTACCCAGATGGATTATTATACAGCAATAAGACTCTCCACATACATCATGTACCCAGATGGATTATTATACAGCAATAAGACTCTCCACATACAGCATGTACCCAGATGGATTATTATTATACAGCAATAAGACTCTCCACATACAGCATGTACCCAGATGGATTATTATACAGCAATAAGACTCTCCACATACAGCATGTACCCAGATGGATTATTATTATACAGCAATAAGACTCTCCACATACAGCATGTACCCAGATGGATTATTATACAGCAATAAGACTCTCCACATACAGCATGTACCCAGATGGATTATTATACAGCAATAAGACTCTCCACATACAGCATGTACCCAGATGGATTATTATACAGCAATAAGACTCTCCACATACAGCATGTACCCAGATGGATTATTATACAGCAATAAGACTCTCCACATAAAGCATGTACCCAGATGGATTATTATACAGCAATAAGACTCTCCACATACAGCATGTACCCAGATGGATTATTATACAGCAATAAGACTCTCCACATACAGCATGTACCCAGATGGATTATTATACAGCAATAAGACTCTCCACATACAGCATGTACCCAGATGGATTATTATACAGCAATAAGACTCTCCACATACAGCATGTACCCAGATGGATTATTATACAGCAATAAGACTCTCCACATACAGCATGTACCCAGATGGATTATTATTATACAGCAATAAGACTCTCCACATACAGCATGTACCCAGATGGATTATTATACAGCAATAAGACTCTCCACATACATCATGTACCCAGATGGATTATTATACAGCAATAAGACTCTCCACATACAGCATGTACCCAGATGGATTATTATTATACAGCAATAAGACTCTCCACATACAGCATGTACCCAGATGGATTATTATACAGCAATAAGACTCTCCACATACAGCATGTACCCAGATGGATTATTATTATACAGCAATAAGACTCTCCACATACAGCATGTACCCAGATGGATTATTATACAGCAATAAGACTCTCCACATACAGCATGTACCCAGATGGATTATTATTATACAGCAATAAGACTCTCCACATACAGCATGTACCCAGATGGATTATTATACAGCAATAAGACTCTCCACATACAGCATGTACCCAGATGGATTATTATACAGCAATAAGACTCTCCACATACAGCATGTACCCAGATGGATTATTATACAGCAATAAGACTCTCCACATACAGCATGTACCCAGATGGATTATTATACAGCAATAAGACTCTCCACATACAGCATGGACCCAGATGGATTATTATTATACAGCAATAAGACTCTCCACATACAGCATGTACCCAGATGGATTATTATACAGCAATAAGACTCTCCACATACAGCATGTACCCAGATGGATTATTATACAGCAATAAGACTCTCCACATACAGCATGTACCCAGATGGATTATTATACAGCAATAAGACTCTCCACATACAGCATGTACCCAGATGGATTATTATACAGCAATAAGACTCTCCACATACAGCATGTACCCAGATGGAGTATTACGGTACACGTATTCGCCCTGAACCGTTCGGTACGGGGACCTCGGTTCGGTCCGCACTGTGAACCCGAATGAATACTTTTTAAATTACCAGTATGATTCTCCATCATCGTTTAAATCTCCAGTTTGGGAAAATGTTTGGCTTTCCAGTATATTACAACGGCGATGGACAGAGAATTGTGGATGAAACGTTAACAGTATGTCGCCACGCTCAACGAGAATAGCCAGGTGTTGCACTTACTTTTAACAGTGACAGCCCCATCACATTACCCCAAAGGAGGCAGAGTCATGGTCAGTGCCATCACATTACCCCAAAGGAGGCAGAGTCATGGTCAGTGCCATCACATTACCCCAAAGGAGGCAGAGTCATGGTCAGTGCAACATTACCCCAAAGGAGGCAGAGTCATGGTCAGTGCCACATTACCCCAAAGGAGGCAGAGTCATGGTCAGTGCCACATTACCCCAAAGGAGGCAGAGTCATGGTCAGTGCCACATTACCCCAAAGGAGGCAGAGTCATGGTCAGTGCCACATTACCCCAAAGGAGGCAGAGTCATGGTCAGTGCCACATTACCCCAAAGGAGGCAGAGTCATGGTCAGTGCCACATTACCCCAAAGGAGGCAGAGTCATGGTCAGTGCCACATTACCCCAAAGGAGGCAGAGTCATGGTCAGTGCCACCTTACCCCAAAGGAGGCAGAGTCATGGTCAGCCCCATCACATTACCCCAAAGGAGGCAGAGTCATGGTCAGTGCCACATTACCCCAAAGGAGGCAGAGTCATGGTCAGTGCCACATTACCCCAAAGGAGGCAGAGTCATGGTCAGTGCCATGGTGCGTTCGGAACCAAGTGGGAAAAGGGAATTTACCACATTACAACTGTGTGTCTGGGGGGGGGTCACCCCTGGATTTTTTTTTTTCTTTCCATTCCAAATGCACAGTCAGCCAACTTATTTAGTACTTTGAGAGTCACTGACAGGAACTGGTATGTGCTTAATTTAAAGCAGCTGTTGATATTCACCCCCTCCCCTCTTTTAAAGGGAGAATCATTTTAAAAGAGGTGTGTGTGTGTGTGTGTGTGTGTGTCTGTGTGTGTGTGTGTGTGTGTGTGTAGTATTGTATCAGTGTGTATATTATTATACAGTGCCAGGAAGAAGTATTTGCCCCCTTTCAGATTTTCTCTATTTTTGCATATTTTTTTATACTGAATGTTATCAGATCTTCAACCAAAACCTAATATCAGATAAAGAGAACATGAGTTTACAAAAAACAAACTAAATTGTTACTTATTTTATTTATTTAATTAATAAAGTTATGCAACACCCAATTCCCCTGTGTGAAAAAGTAATTGCCCCCTTACACTCAATAACTGGTTGTGCCACCTTTAGCTGCAATAACTGCAACCAGATTCTTCCTGTAGTTGTTGATCAGTCTCTCACATCGCTGTGGAGGAATTTTGGCCCACTCCTGCATGCAGAACTGCTTTAACTCAGCGACATTTGGGGGTTTTCAAGCATGAACTGCTAGTTTCAAGTCCTGCCACAACATCTCAATTTGGATTAGGTCTGGACTTTGTCTAGGCCATTCCAAAACTTCAAATGTGTTGCCTTTTAGGCATTTTCATGTAGACTTGATTGTGTGTTTTGGATCATTTTCTTGCTGCATGACCCAGCTGTGCTTCAGCTTCAGCTCAGACAGATGGCCTGACATTCTCCTGTTGAATTCTCTAATACAGAGCAGAATTAATGGTTCCTTCTATTGAGGCAAGTCGTCCAGGTCCTGAGGCAACAAAGCATCTCCCCAAACCATCACACCACCACCACCACCACGCTTGACCGTTGGTACGAGGTTCTTACTGTGGAATGCAGTGTTTGGTTTTCGCCAGGCATAATCGGACCCATGTCGTCCAAAGAGTTGACTCAGGTTTTCCAAAAAAGCTCCCGGAGGATCATCAAGACTCTTGGAAGAATGTTCTACGATTCAGAAGTATAGCTTTTTTTGGAGTAGTATGTGTGGGGTACAGAGATGGGCTAGTCATTCAAAAATCATGTGAACCAATATTATCGATAAGAGGCCGTCTGCGCTCTTTTTAGGTCCTTACTGATGAACAGTATCTGTTCCAGGTGTGGAGGAGTCTAAATATGAATACTGTTGAATACGGTCCAACACTGTCGAAATTGTTTTGGGTGCGGGACTCCACCTCAACCAATATTACTGAACGCAGAGTGAGTCCATGCAACTTATTATGTGACTTGTTAAGCAAATTTTTACTCCTGAACTTTATTTAGGCTTGCCATAACAAAGGGGTTGAATAGTTATTGACTCAAGACATTTCAGCTTTTCAATTTTTTATTAATAAAATTTAAAAAATCTTACAAACAAAATTCCACTTGACATTACGGGGGTATTGTGTGTAGATCAATGACACAAACTCTCAATTTAATCTATTTTAAATTCAGGCTGTAACGTAACAAAATGTGGAAAAGTAAAGGGTTGTGAATACTTTCTGAAGGCACTGCATGTCCAGTGATAGATCCATCTCAGAGCCTCCTAGATTAAATCAGCTCTACAGAAACCTCCCTGTTTCACATGATAATACCACCCACACACACACACACACACACACACACACACACACCCCCCTAAAGGTGATTTATTTGGGGTTAAATGGTTAAATGGTCTCCTCCTCTCCTCCTTTCCTCCATCCTCCTCTCCTCTTCTCTCTTCTCCTCCTCTCCTCTTTCACATGTATATTCCATATCTCCCTCTCCCATCTCACATACACACTGACTGAGAGGAGCTCTCTCTCCTCTTTCACATGTATATTCCATATCTCCCTCTATCTGTCTCTTTCTCCTTTTCCTCTCACTTCTCCTTCTCGCCCTCTCCCTCCCTCCCTCCCTCCTTCCTAAACGGTTTTAGTCAGTGGTGCATAGGGCTCTTATCCCTCTGATGAGAACTGGATAAGAACGCATTGTGTGTGTGTGTGTGTATTTGTGTTTTTGTATATACTAGCGTAACGTTATCTGTTTCCTGTGTGTGTGTGTGTTTATCTCTGTCTTTTGGTGTGTGTTATACTGTTTGTGTATGCCGAAGAAAAATATCCACCCAATCCAAAATAATTCCTATCCTTTTTCCTGAGC
>NC_059211.1:61969223-61978971 GCF_020615455.1 Coregonus clupeaformis | reverse complement strand
GAGAGAGAGAGGGAGAGAGAGTGTGACAGAGAGAAACAGAGGCGGGGGAGGCAGAAGAAGATAAAGAGACATTTGCAGCTATTAAATATAGTCTTTCTAACAGAGGGAGGAAAGTGATAACTAGAGGGAGGGAGAAGAGAGGAGAGGAGTCAGTATGCAGGTTTCCATTGACCAGGTTTAATAGACAAAAGCAATGTCGCAAAAAAACAAGTGTGACGTGTGATGGAAATGGCAGATATAGGACACGTTTTGTAAAGATTGACAACATTTTTATCCGTTGGACAGGGGTGGAGTTTTCTTTTGTCTAACTTTATTTATTGCGACAAATGATGATGGAAACAGTGTTTTTCAGAATAAATGATGATGGAAACAGTTTTTTTTTAAATAAATGATGATTGACGAATACTTTTGAAGGTATGTGGGGCACGTGATGTCATCACGTAACTATAAAGCTCCACTAGGCTACACAGGTCATTCTAAATGCCTACTGCTTGCCAAATCCATTTTTTCAACAAAAAATTATGTTTCAAGAATGCCTGAATTGCTCCGCCTTGCTTTTCTGGTTGGATGGCAAGTTTCATCGTATTATTTCAGATCTACAGGAGTGAAAGTTTCACCATGGCACGGACCGTGGCGATACGTTGGCACAATGACAATTATTAGAATATGGTAAATAGGCCTTTTAGTCAATTATTGCATTCTATCCATGCTGGCTTTCACCGGCTACCTGAAACATTAAACATATACAGTGGGGAGAACAAGTATTTGATACACTGCTGATTTTGCAGGTTTTCCTACTTACAAAGCATGTAGAGGTCTGTAATTTTTATCATAGGTACACTTCAACTGTGAGAGACGGAATCTAAAACCAAAATCCAGAAAATCAAATTGTATGATTTTCAAGTAATTAATATGCATTTTATTGCATGACATAAGTATTTGATACATCAGAAAAGCAGAACTTAATATTTGGTACAGAAACCTTTGTTTGCAATTACAGAGATCATACGTTTCCTGTAGGTCTTGACCAGGTTTGCACACACCGCACGCAGGGATTTTGGCCCACTCCTCCATACAGACCTTCTCCAGATCCTTCAGGTTTCGGGGGCTGTCGCTGGGCAATACGGACTTTCAGCTCCCTCCAAAGATTTTCTATTGGGTTCAGGTCTGAGACTGGCTAGGCCACTCCAGGACCTTGAGATGCTTCTACGGAGCCACTCCTTAGTTGCCCTGGCTGTGTGTTTCGGTCGTTGTCATGCTGGATGACCCAGCCACGACCCATCTTCAATGCTCTTACTGAGAGGAAGGAGGTTGTTGGCCAAGATCTCGCGATACATTGCCCTTCCATCCTCCCTCAATAAGGTGCAGTCGTCCTGTCCCCTTTGCAGAAAAGCATCCCCAAGAATGATTTTTTCCAGCCTCCATGCTTCACGGTTGGGATGGTGTTCTTGGGGTTGTACTAATCCTTCTTCTTCCTCCAAAACAGCGAGTGGAGTTTAGACCAAAAAGGTATATTTTTGTCTCATCAGACCACATGACCTTCTCCCCATTCCTCCTCTGGATCATCCAGATGGTCATTGGCAAACTTCAGACGGGCCTGGACATGCGCTGGCTTGAGCAGGGGGGACCTTGCGGCGCTGCAGGATTTTAATCCATAACGGCGTAGTGTGTTACTAATGGTTTTTTTGAGACTGTGGTCCCAGCTCTCTTCAGGTCATTGACCAGGTCCTGCCATGTAGTTCTGGGCTGATCCCCTCACCTTCCTCATGATCATGATGCCCCACGAGGTGAGATCTTGCTGGAGCCCCAGACCGAGGGTGATTGACCGTCATCTTGAACTTCTTCCATTTTCTAATAATTGCGCCAACAGTTGTTGCCTTCTCACCAAGCTGCTTGCCTATTGTCCTGTAGCCCATCCCAGCCTTGTGCAGGTCTACAATTTTAACCCTGATGTCCTTACACAGCGCTCTGGTCTTGGCCATTGTGGAGAGGTTGGAGTCTGTTTGATTGAGTGTGTGGACAGGTGTCTTTTATACAGGTAACGAGTTCAAACAGGTGCAGTTAATACAGGTAATGAGTGGAGAACAGGAGGGCTGCTTAAAGAAAAACTAACAGGTCTGTGAGAGCCGGAATTCTTACTGGTTGGTATATCAAATACTTATGTCATGCAATAAAATGCAAATTAATTACTTAAAAATCATACAATGTGATTTTCTGGATTTTTGTTTTAGATTCCGTCTCTCACAGTTGAAGTGTACCTATGATAAAAATTACAGACCTCTACATGCTTTGTAAGTAGGAAAACCTGCAAAATCAGCAGTGTATCAAATACTTGTTCTCCCCACTGTATATGTTTAATGTTTCAGGTAGCCGGTGAAAGCCAGCATGGATAGAATGCAATAATTGACTAAAAGGCCTATTTACCATATTCTAATAATTGTCATTGTGCCAACGTATCGCCACGGTCCGTGCCATGGTGAAACTTTCACTCCTGTAGATCTGAAATAATACGATGAAACTTGCCATCCAACCAGAAAAGCAAGGCGGAGCAATTCAGGCATTCTTGAAACATAATTTTTTGTTGAAAAAATGGATTTGGCAAGCAGTAGGCATTTAGAATGACCTGTGTAGCCTAGTGGAGCTTTATAGTTACGTGATGACATCACGTGCCCCACATACCTTCAAAAGTATTCGTCAATCATCATTTATTTAAAAAAAAACTGTTTCCATCATCATTTATTCTGAAAAACACTGTTTCCATCATCATTTGTCGCAATAAATAAAGTTAGACAAAAGAAAACTCCACCCCTGTCCAACGGATAAAAATGTTGTCAATCTTTACAAAACGTGTCCTATATCTGCCATTTCCATCACACGTCACACTTGTTTTTTTGCGACATTGCTTTTGTCTATTAAACCTGGTCAATGGAAACCTGCATACTGACTCCTCTCCTCTCTTCTCCCTCCCTCTAGTTATCACTTTCCTCCCTCTGTTAGAAAGACTATATTTAATAGCTGCAAATGTCTCTTTATCTTCTTCTGCCTCCCCCGCCTCTGTTTCTCTCTGTCACACTCTCTCTCCCTCTCTCTCTCTCCCTCTTCGTCTCTCTCTCTCTTCCTCTCTCCCTCTATCGCTCTCTCTCTCTCCCTCTCTCTCTTCGTCTCTCTCTCTCCCTCTATAGCTCTCTCAGGGAGGAGCAGATCTGTCTCTCTCTCCGACAGCGTCGCCGGAACCCTGGGGGATCCGGGACAGGTTGCCAAGGTAACAGGCAGAGCCAGAATATTTTTCCGGAGGAAATTACCGATGAGGAGTAGCGGAACGATATGGAACGCCTCCGACGGGGGGAGAGAGAGAGAGAGAGAGGGAATACGCAGAGGAGAATCTGACTGGTCAGAGATGATCTCATGTTCAACAGTGTGTGTGTGTGTGTGTGTGTGTGTGTGTGTGTGTGTTAAGGTTTATGAGCACGCGTGGGGTATGTAAGGATGTGTGCATGTGTGTCTGTGTTTGTGTTTGTGCATGCACATGTGCATGTGTTTCCATGCATGTGTTTGTGGGTATGTCAGGGTTTAGGTGTGTGTGTATGTGTATGTGTACTGGTTGACCTGTGGGTGTGTGCCTGTGTGTGTGTGCACGTGTGTGTATGTGTGTGTACTGTATCTTAGAGCCCTTACATTTATACGTTTCACCACATCCCTTTATTCACAAACAAACCAGGTTTGGATCCTGCAAGGATCTTGGTCAGGATGGAAACGTTGTTTGTTAGTGAATAAAGGGACGTGGTGGATCTTGGTCAGGATGGAAACGTTGTTTGTTAGTGAATAAAGGGACGTGGTGGATCTTGGTCAGGATGGAAACGTTGTTTGTTAGTGAATAAAGGGACGTGGTGGATCTTGGTCAGGATGGAAACGTTGTTTGTTAGTGAATAAAGGGACGTGGTGGATCTTGGTCAGGATGGAAACGTTGTTTGTTAGTGAATAAAGGGACGTGGTGGATCTTGGTCAGGATGGAAACGTTGTTTGTTAGTGAATAAAGGGACGTGGTGGATCTTGGTCAGGATGGAAACGTTGTTTGTTAGTGAATAAAGGGACGTGGTGGATCTTGGTCAGGATGGAAACGTTGTTTGTTAGTGAATAAAGGGACGTGGTGGATCTTGGTCAGGATGGAAACGTTGTTTGTTAGTGAATAAAGGGACGTGGTGGATCTTGGTCAGGATGGAAACGTTGTTTGTTAGTGAATAAAGGGGACGTGGTGGATCTTGGTCAGGATGGAAAACGTTGTTTGTTAGTGAATAAAGGGACGTGGTGGATCTTGGTCAGGATGGAAACGTTGTTTGTTAGTGAATAAAGGGACGTGGTGGATCTTGGTCAGGATGGAAACGTTGTTTGTTAGTGAATAAAGGGACGTGGTGGATCTTGGTCAGGATGGAAACGTTGTTTGTTAGTGAATAAAGGGACGTGGTGGATCTTGGTCAGGATGGTTGTATGTTAGTGAATAAAGGGACGTGGTGGATCTTGGTCAGGATGGTTGTATGTTAGTGAATAAAGGACGTGGTGGATCTTGGTCAGGATGGTTGTATGTTAGTGAATAAAAGGACGTGGTGGATCTTGGTCAGGATGGTTGTATGTTAGTGAATAAAGGGACGTGGTGGATCTTGGTCAGGATGGTTGTATGTTAGTGAATAAGGGACGTGGTGGATCTTGGTCAGGATGGTTGTATGTTAGTGAATAAAGGGACGTGGTGGATCTTGGTCAGGATGGTTGTATGTTAGTGAATAAAGGGACGTGGTGGATCTTGGTCAGGATGGTTGTATGTTAGTGAATAAAGGGACGTGGTGGATCTTGGTCAGGATGGTTGTATGTTAGTGAATAAAGGGACGTGGTGGATCTTGGTGAGGATGGTTGTATGTTAGTGAATAAAGGGACGTGGTGGATCTTGGTCAGGATGGTTGTATGTTAGTGAATAAGGGACGTGGTGGATCTTGGTCAGGATGGTTGTATGTTAGTGAATAAAGGACGTGGTGGATCTTGGTCAGGATGGTTGTATGTTAGTGAATAAAGGACGTGGTGGAGTGTGTGGGTTCGATTTATTTTAGACCAACTATTTTCTGCCCTGCAGCCCACTAAAAGTACGTACGTTTCATCACACTTGAATACCGTGTGTATAATATGTTACCTTGGTACTGGTTGACCTGTGGGTAGGGGTGTATAATGGTACTGGTTGACCTGTGGGTAGGGGTGTATAATGGTACTGGTTGACCTGGGGGTAAGGGTGTATAATGGTACTGGTTGACCTGTGGGTAGGGGTGTATAATGGTACTGGTTGACCTGGGGGTAGGGGTGTATAATGGTACTGGTTGACCTGGGGGTAGGGGTGTATAATGGTACTGGTTGACCTGTGGGTAGGGGTGTATAATGGTACTGGTTGACCTGGGGGTAGGGGTGTATAATATGTTACCTTGGTACTGGTTGACCTGGGGGTAGGGGTGTATAATGGTACTGGTTGACCTGTGGGTAGGGGTGTATAATGGTACTGGTTGACCTGGGGGTAGGGGTGTATAATATGTTACCTTGGTACTGGTTGACCTGGGGGTAGGGGTTTCTCTGACCCTGGACCATCTGTCTGGGGAGATGCTGCTGCTGCTGCTGCTGCTGCTGCTGGAGCTATACACACACACACGACCACAGAAGAAGAACAGACACAACCACATCACTTCCTGTTCTATGGCATCACTTCCTGTTCCATGACATTATTAAAGGTCAATTCAATCAGTAGCCAAAACGTACAGGCTACTATCACCTGGAAACAACCATGAAAAAGCAATACAGTTAGTACAATATGCCTGACAATATGCCTAACCCTTCACATAAAATGTTGTCAAACTAACTGTACGAACCTGTTATAAATAGGTAGTCTGGAGTGTGTATAATGTCACTCAATTAAGAATGTTCATTTAGTGCACAACAATTTATCTCTGTTTGTTGTCAATCTTGAATCAGTGTCTGTCAGGTTAATTCTAGTAACCCAGTATATATAGCTATAGTCTGTCAGGTTAATTCTAGTAACCCAGTATATATAGCTATAGTCTGTGAGGTTAATTCTAGTAACCCAGTATATATAGCTATAGTCTGTGAGGTTAATTCTAGTAACCCAGTATATATAGCTATAGTCTGTCAGGTTAATTCTAGTAACCCAGTATATATAGCTATAGTCTGTCAGGTTAATTCTAGTAACCCAGTATATATAGCTATAGTCTGTCAGGTTAATTCTAGTAACCCAGTATATATAGCTATAGTCTGTCAGGTTAATTCTAGTAACCCAGTATATATAGCTATAGTCTGTCAGGTTAATTCTAGTAACCCAGTATATATAGCTATAGTCTGGCAGGTTAATTCTAGTAACCCAGTATATATAGCTATAGTCTGGCAGGTTAATTCTAGTAACCCAGTATATATAGCTATAGTCTGTCAGGTTAATTCTAGTAACCCAGTATATATAGCTATAGTCTGTCAGGTTAATTCTAGTAACCCAGTATATATAGCTATAGTCTGTCAGGTTAATTCTAGTAACCCAGTATATATAGCTATAGTCTGGCAGGTTAATTCTAGTAACCCAGTATATATAGCTATAGTCTGTCAGGTTAATTCTAGTAACCCAGTATATATAGCTATAGTCTGGCAGGTTAATTCTAGTAACCCAGTATATATAGCTATAGTCTGGCAGGTTAATTCTAGTAACCCAGTATATATAGCTATAGTCTGGCAGGTTAATTCTAGTAACCCAGTATATATAGCTATAGTCTGGCAGGTTAATTCTAGTAACCCAGTATATATCGCTATAGTCTGTCAGGTTAATTCTAGTAACCCAGTATATATAGCTATAGTCTGTCAGGTTAATTCTAGTAACCCAGTATATATAGCTATAGTCTGGCAGGTTAATTCTAGTAACCCAGTATATATAGCTATAGTCTGTCAGGTTAATTCTAGTAACCCAGTATATATAGCTATAGTCTGTCAGGTTAATTCTAGTAACCCAGTATATATAGCTATAGTCTGGCAGGTTAATTCTAGTAACCCAGTATATATCGCTATAGTCTGTCAGGTTAATTCTAGTAACCCAGTATATATAGCTATAGTCTGGCAGGTTAATTCTAGTAACCCAGTATATATCGCTATAGTCTGTCAGGTTAATTCTAGTAACCCAGTATATATAGCTATAGTCTGGCAGGTTAATTCTAGTAACCCAGTATATATAGCTATAGTCTGGTCAGGTTAATTCTAGTAACCCAGTATATATAGCTATAGTCTGTCAGGTTAATTCTAGTAACCCAGTATATATAGCTATAGTCTGTGAGGTTAATTCTAGTAACCCAGTATATATAGCTATAGTCTGGCAGGTTAATTCTAGTAACCCAGTATATATCGCTATAGTCTGTCAGGTTAATTCTAGTAACCCAGTATATATAGCTATAGTCTGGCAGGTTAATTCTAGTAACCCAGTATTTATAGCTATAGTCTGGTCAGGTTAATTCTAGTAACCCAGTATATATAGCTATAGTCTGTCAGGTTAATTCTAGTAACCCAGTATATATAGCTATAGTCTGTGAGGTTAATTCTAGTAACCCAGTATATATAGCTATAGTCTGTCAGGTTAATTCTAGTAACCCAGTATATATAGCTATAGTCTGTCAGGTTAATTCTAGTAACCCAGTATATATAGCTATAGTCTGTCAGGTTAATTCTAGTAACCCAGTATATATAGCTATAGTCTGGCAGGTTAATTCTAGTAACCCAGTATATATAGCTATAGTCTGTCAGGTTAATTCTAGTAACCCAGTATATATAGCTATAGTCTGGCAGGTTAATTCTAGTAACCCAGTATATATAGCTATAGTCTGGCAGGTTAATTCTAGTAACCCAGTATATATAGCTATAGTCTGGCAGGTTAATTCTAGTAACCCAGTATATATAGCTATAGTCTGTCAGGTTAATTCTAGTAACCCAGTATATATAGCTATAGTCTGTCAGGTTAATTCTAGTAACCCAGTATATATAGCTATAGTCTGGCAGGTTAATTCTAGTAACCCAGTATATAGCTATAGTCTGTCAGGTTAATTCTAGTAACCCAGTATATATAGCTATAGTCTGTCAGGTTAATTCTAGTAACCCAGTATATATAGCTATAGTCTGTCAGGTTAATTCTAGTAACCCAGTATATATCGCTATAGTCTGTCAGGTTAATTCTAGTAACCCAGTATATATAGCTATAGTCTGGCAGGTTAATTCTAGTAACCCAGTATATATCGCTATAGTCTGTCAGGTTAATTCTAGTAACCCAGTATATATAGCTATAGTCTGGCAGGTTAATTCTAGTAACCCAGTATATATAGCTATAGTCTGGTCAGGTTAATTCTAGTAACCCAGTATATATAGCTATAGTCTGGCAGGTTAATTCTAGTAACCCAGTATATATAGCTATAGTCTGGCAGGTTAATTCTAGTAACCCAGTATATATAGCTATAGTCTGGCAGGTTAATTCTAGTAACCCAGTATATATAGCTATAGTCTGGCAGGTTAATTCTAGTAACCCAGTATATATCGCTATAGTCTGTCAGGTTAATTCTAGTAACCCAGTATATATAGCTATAGTCTGGCAGGTTAATTCTAGTAACCCAGTATATATAGCTATAGTCTGGTCAGGTTAATTCTAGTAACCCAGTATATATAGCTATAGTCTGTGAGGTTAATTCTAGTAACCCAGTATATATAGCTATAGTCTGTCAGGTTAATTCTAGTAACCCAGTATATATAGCTATAGTCTGTCAGGTTAATTCTAGTAACCCAGTATATATAGCTATAGTCTGGCAGGTTAATTCTAGTAACCCAGTATATATCGCTATAGTCTGGCAGGTTAATTCTAGTAACCCAGTATATATCGCTATAGTCTGTCAGGTTAATTCTAGTAACCCAGTATATATAGCTATAGTCTGGCAGGTTAATTCTAGTAACCCAGTAACAACTTAGAATGTTCATTTAGAACACAACAGGTATAGAGAGAAAATCAGGAGATAATAGTATGCATGTCTGCATGTTGTGTTGTGCCAATCACATTCAACTTGCTGTGTGTGTGTGTGTGTGTGTGTGTGTGTGTGTGTGTGACTTAGGGAGTTCAGAACTCTTTAACACCAGTTTCCACACAGAGGGAAAAATACAAGTAAAACACCAAATTATCACAGCAGGTGTTGTGTACACACACACACACACACACACACACACTATCTGAGGACATCAAAGGAATCCTAAAGCATCGGGAGGGGGTTAGTGTAGAGGGGGATGTTAGTAAACGTGAGAGCTGATTATAAATGTGTGACTGTGTGTCTGTGACTGTGTCTGTGACTGTGTGTCTGTGACTGTGTGTCTGTGACTGTGTGTCTGTGACTGTGTGTCTGTGACTGTGTGTCTGTGACTATGTGTCTGTGACTGTGTGTGTGTGTGTGTATATATATAGACAGCTAAAGAGGAGAGGAGACGCTTTGGTGATTAATTTGCAACACAGACAGACGGGGGAGAAAGAGAGAGACGGTGCGGTAATCATGTCCCCACATCCACCTGCTCCTCCTCCCCCTCTCTGGTCTGTCCCTTCATCTCCCTCCCTCCTCTCACCTGTTCAGCCAGTAGTTGTTGTTGTTGTTGTTGTTGTTGTCTCTGCTCTCTCATTAGCTGTTGTTTCTGTTGTTCCATCATGTGG
>NC_059211.1:61944223-61964223 GCF_020615455.1 Coregonus clupeaformis | reverse complement strand
TGACGATTGTGCGGCTGGCTGCATATGAGACAAAGTGTGTGTGTGTGTGGTACACCTCGGTATGCTCTGCAGCCAAGGTGAAGTCACTTGTCCTGTCCCCATGGTGACCACACTGCAGTAATATTATGGGCTTTGTTCTGCTGTCACACACTGAGGCCGCACGCAGCACCGCACACTACATTACACTCTGGACCTCACGCAGCACCGCACACTACATTACACTCTGGACCTCACGCAGCACCGCACACTACATTACACTCTGGACCTCACGCAGCACCGCACACTACATTACACTCTGGACCTCACGCAGCACCGCACACTACATTACACTCTGGACCTCATGCAGCACCACACACTACATTACACTCTGGACCTCACGCAGCACCGCACACTACATTACACTCTGGACCTCACGCAGCACCGCACACTACATTACACTCTGGACCTCACGCAGCACCGCACACTACATTACACTCTGGACCTCACGCAGCACCGCACACTACATTACACTCTGGACCTCACGCAGCACCGCACACTACATTACACTCTGTACCTCACGCAGCACCGCACACTACATTACACTCTGGACCTCACGCAGCACCACACACTACATTACACTCTGGACCTCACGCAGCACCGCACACTACATTACACTCTGGACCTCACACAGCACCGCACACTACATTACACTCTGGACCTCACGCAGCACCGCACACTACATTACACTCTGGACCTCACGCAGCACCGCACACTACATTACACTCTGGACCTCACGCAGCACCGCACACTACATTACACTCTGTACCTCACGCAGCACCGCACACTACATTACACTCTGTACCTCACGCAGCACCGCACACTACATTACACTCTGGACCTCACGCAGCACCGCACACTACATTACACTCTGTACCTCACGCAGCACCGCACACTACATTACACTCTGGACCTCACGCAGCACCGCACACTACATTACACTCTGGACCTCACGCAGCACCGCACACTACATTACACTCTGGACCTCACGCAGCACCACACACTACATTACACTCTGGACCTCACGCAGCACCGCACACTACATTACACTCTGTACCTCACGCAGCACCGCACACTACATTACACTCTGTACCTCATGCACAAACAATAAGCCTCTCATAGTGGTGGTGGAGCACACAGTGTCTGGGTGCTTTCTGCAGTAGTAACACATCTGTCACACACTTCAATAGGAGAGAGAGAGGAAGAAGGGGGGGGGGGGACCAAGAATATAAGGAGGAGGAGATACTGAGGTATTGAGAGAGAGAGAGATAGAGAGAGAAAGGTAGAGTGAGTGAAAGGCTGGTCATTGCTCACATCAACACCATCATCCCTGGAAACCCTAGACCCACTCCAATGTAGTCATTGATTTTTAATTGAAATAATAAGTGTGTCCTTCAAACTTTGCTTTCGTCAAAGAATCCTCCATTTGCAGCAATTACAGCCTTGCAGACCTTTGGCATTCTAGTTGTCAATTTGTTTAGGTAATCTGAAGAGATTTCACCCCATGCTTCCTGAAGCACCTCCCACAAGTTGGATTGGCTTGATGGGCACTTCTTACGTACCATACGGTCAAGCTGCACCCACAACAGCTCAATAGGGTTGAGATCCGGTGACTGTGCTGGCCACTCCATTATAGACAGAATACCAGCTGACTGCTTCTTCCCTAAATAGTTCTTGCATAGTTTGGAGCTGTGCTTTGAGTCATTGTCCTGTTGTAGGAGGAAATTGGCTCCAATCAAGCGCCGTCCACAGGGTATGGCATGGCGTTGCAAAATGGAGTGATAGCCTTCCTTCTTCAAGATCCCTTTTACCCTGTACAAATCTCCCACTTTACCACCACCAAAGCACCCCCAGACCATCACATTGCATCCACCATGCTTGACAGATGGCATCAAGCACTCCTCCAGCATCTTTTCATTTGGTCTGTCTCAAATTTTCTTCTTTGTGATCCGAACAGCTCAAACTTCGATTCGTCTGTCCATAACACTTTTTTTCCAATCTTCCTCTGTCCAGTGTCTGTGTTCTTTTGCCCATCTTAATCTTTTCTTTTTATTGGCCAGTCTGAGATATGGCTTTTTCTTTGCAACTCTGCCTAGAAGGTCAGCATCCCGGAGTCGCCTCTTCACTGTTGACGTTGAGGCTGGTGTTTTGCGGGTATTATTTAATGAAGCTGCCAGTTGAGGACATGTGAGGCGTCTGTTTCTCAAACTAGACACTCTAATGTATTTGTCCTCTTGCTCAGTTGTGCACCAGGGCCTCCCACTCCTCTTTCTATTCTGGTTAGAGCCAGTTTGCGATGTTCTGTGAAGGGAGTAGTACACAGCGTTGTACGAGATCTTCAGTTTCTTGGCAATTTCTCGCATGGAATAGCCTTCATTTCTCAGAACAAGAATAGACTGATGAGTTTCAGAAGAAAGTTATTTGTTTCTGGCCATTTTGAGCCTGTAATCAAACCCACAATTGCCAATGCTCCAGATACTCAACTAGTCTCAAGAAGGCCAGTTTTATTGCTTCTTTATTCAGCACAACAGTTTTCAGCTGTGCTAACATAATTGCAAAAGGGTTTTCTAATTATCAATTAGCCTTTTGAAATGATAAACTTGGATTAGCAAACACAACGTGCCATTGGAACACAGGACTGATGGTTGCTGATAATGGGCCTCTGTACGCCTATGTAGATATTCCATTTTAAAAAATCTGCCGTTCCCAGCTACAATAGCCATTTACAACATTAACAATGTCTACACTGTATTTCTGATCAATTTGCTGTTATTTTAATGGGGGAAAAAATGCTTTTCTTTCGAAAACAAGTACCTTTCTAAGTGACCCCAAACTTTTGAACGGTAGTGTGTATGTGAGAATGCTGTTCATTGACTACAGCTCAGCGTTCAACACCATATTGCTCACAAAGCTCATCACTAAGCTAAGGACCCTGAGACTAAACACCTCCCTCTGCAATTGGATCCTGGACTTCCTGACGGGCCGCCCCCAGGTGGTAAGGGTAGGCAACAACACATCTGCCACGCTGATCCTCAACACGGGGGCCCCTCAGGGGTGCGTGCTCAGTCCCCTCCTGTACTCCCTGTTCACCCACGACTGCATGGCCAGGCACGACTCCAACACCATCATTATGTGTTAAGCCTCCCGAGTGGCGCAGTGGTCTAAGGCACTGCATCGCAGTGCTAGCTGTGCCACTAGAGATCCTGGTTCGAATCCAGGCTCTGTCGTAGCCGGCCGCGACCGGGAGACCCATGGGGCGGCGCATAATTGGCCCTGCGTCGTCCAGGGTAGGGGAGGGAATGGCCGGCAGGGATGTAGCTCAGTGGGTTCAATTCCCACGGGGGGCCAGTATGAACAATAAAATAATGTATGCACTCACTAACTGGATAAGAGCGTCTGCTAAATGATGTAAATGTAAATGTAATCATTAAGTTTGCTGACGACACAACGGTGGTAGGCCTGATCACCGACAACGATGAGACAGCCTATAGGGAGGAAGTCAGAGACCTGGAAAGGTGGTGCCAGGATAACAACCTCTCCCTCAACATCAGCAAGACAAAGGAGCTGATCGTGGACTACTGGAAAAGGAGGGCCGAACACGCCCCCATTCACATCGACGGGGTTGTAGTGGAGCGGGTCGAGAGTTTAAGTTCCTTGGTGTCCACACCACCAACAAACTATCATGGTCCAAACACACCAAGAAAGAAGAGAGAGCGAGAGAGAGAGAGAGAGATCCAGAGAGAGGTAGAGAGAGAGAGAGGTAGAGCGAACGAGAGAGTTACAGCGAGAGGTAGAGAGAGAGCAAGAGAGGTAGAGAGAGAGAGAGCGGTACAGAGAGAGGTAGAGAGAGAGAGCGAGCGAGAGCCAGAGAGAGGTAGAGAGAGAGAGAGAGGTAGGTAGAGAGAGAGAGGTAGAGAGAGAGAGAGAGAGGATATTGTAGTGATTGATCAGCAGTGATCAGCCCATTAATATGGGGTCCTAACTGTCAGGACCCCTAAAGAGCAGCACAAGTCTCCGGACAGCCCTGCCTGATCAAAATACACAAACAGTACATGGAGAGGTGTGTGTATATCTGTGTGTGTGTATACATAAAACATGTACTTTCTGCCTTTCTGTTAAATACATTACTGTACACATCTTGAAGGATGTGTGTGTGTGTGATACTCTGTGATACTGATTGTGTATTAAAACACATTGTCTAACATGGGTATTACGCAACACACACACGGACACACTGACACACACACACACACTGGCACACACACACACACTGGCACACACACACACACACTGACACACACAACCTCGAGCAGATGGTGAAGCCAGACCTCACGGCTTCATTAAACTATCACACTCCAACACACACACACTCCAACACACACACACACACACACACTGACACATGTACACACACATTGATATTCAAACCCCACTGACATACAGTCTATACACCAACAGTAAATACAACCATTACAATGTACACACACCCTTCCACTAATACATTCCAACATTAACACAAATCCTCCCAAGTTACAGCAACTATCAACACACAGTTCCGTCCCTGCACTCATACACTAGTCCCCTCTTATGCTGTTTCATCTGTAGGGAGGGAGGGCTCTATTTAAAGTGTTGTAGAGGGAGAAGAGGGTTGGTTTGTTTCATCTGTAGGGAGGGAGGGCTCTATTTAAAGTGTTGTAGAGGGAGAAGAGGGTTGGTTTGTTTCATCTGTAGGGAGGGAGTGCTCTATTTAAAGTGTTGTAGAGGGAGAAGAGGGTTGGTTTGTTTCATCTGTAGGGAGGGAGGGCTCTATTTAAAAGTGTTGTAGAGGGAGAAGAGGGTTGGTTTGTTTCATCTGTAGGGAGGGAGGGCTCTATTTAAAAGTGTTGTAGAGGGAGAAGAGGTTGGTTTGTTTCATCTGTAGGGAGGGAGGGCTCTATTTAAAAGTGTTGTAGAGGGAGAAGAGGGTTGGTTTGTTTCATCTGTAGGGAGGGAGGGCTCTATTTAAAAGTGTTGTAGAGGGAGAAGAGGGTTGGTTTGTTTCATCTGTAGGGAGGGAGGGCTCTATTTAAAGTGTTGTAGAGGGAGAAGAGGGTTGGTTTGTTTCATCTGTAAGGAGGGAGGGCTCTATTTAAAGTGTTGTAGAGGGAGAAGAGGGTTGGTTTGTTTCATCTGTAGGGAGGGAGTGCTCTATTTAAAAGTGTTGTAGAGGGAGAAGAGGGTTGGTTTGTTTCATCTGTAGGGGGGGGCTCTATTTAAAGTGTGTTGTAGAGGGAGAAGAGGGTTGGTCTGTTTCATCTGTAGGGAGGGAGGGCTCTATTTAAAGTGTTGTAGAGGGAGAAGAGGGTTGGTTTGTTTCATCTGTAGGGAGGGAGGGCTCTATTTAAAGTGTTGTAGAGGGAGAAGAGGGTTGGTCTGTTTCATCTGTAGGGAGGGAGGGCTCTATTTAAAAGTGTTGTAGAGGGAGAAGAGGGTTGGTCTGTTTCATCTGTAGGGAGGGAGTGCTCTATTTAAAGTGTTGTAGAGGGAGAAGAGGGGTTGGTCTGTTTCATCTGTAGGGAGGAGGGGCTCTATTTAAAGTGTTGTAGAGGGAGAAGAGGGTTGGTTTGTTTCATCTGTAGGGGAGGAGGGCTCTATTTAAAGTGTTGTAGAGGGAGAAGAGGGTTGGTTTGTTTCATCTGTAGAGGAGGGCTCTATTTAAAAGTGTTGTAGAGGGAGAAGAGGGTTGGTTTGTTTCATCTGTAGGGAGGGAGGGCTCTATTTAAAAGTGTTGTAGAGGGAGAAGAGGGTTGGTTTGTTTCATCTGTAGGGAGGGAGGGCTCTATTTAAAAGTGTTGTAGAGGGAGAAGAGGGTTGGTTTGTTTCATCTGTAAGGAGGGAGGGCTCTATTTAAAGTGTTGTAGAGGGAGAAGAGGGTTGGTTTGTTTCATCTGTAGGGAGGGAGTGCTCTATTTAAAAGTGTTGTAGAGGGAGAAGAGGGTTGGTTTGTTTCATCTGTAGGGAGGGCTCTATTTAAAGTGTTGTAGAGGGAGAAGAGGGTTGGTCTGTTTCATCTGTAGGGAGGGAGGGCTCTATTTAAAGTGTTGTAGAGGGAGAAGAGGGTTGGTCTGTTTCATCTGTAGGGAGGGAGGGCTCTATTTAAAGTGTTGTAGAGGGAGAAGAGGGTTGGTCTGTTTCGATCTGTAGGGAGGGAGGGCTCTATTTAAAGTGTTGTAGAGGGAGAAGAGGGTTGGTTTGTTTCATCTGTAGGGAGGGGAGGGCTCTATTTAAAAGTGTTGTAGAGGGAGAAGAGGGTTGGTTTGTTTCATCTGTAGGGAGGGAGTGCTCTATTTAAAAGTGTTGTAGAGGGAGAAGAGGGTTGGTCTGTTTCATCTGTAGGGAGGGAGGGCTCTATTTAAAAGTGTTGTAGAGGGAGAAGAGGGTTGGTCTGTTTCATCTGTAGGGAGGGGAGGGCTCTATTTAAAAGTGTTGTAGAGGGAGAAGAGGGGGATTGGTCTGTTTCATCTGTAGGGGAGGAGGCTCTATTTAAAGTGTTGTAGAGGGAGAAGAGGGTTGGTCTGTTTCATCTGTAGGGAGGGAGTGCTCGTATTTTAAAGTGTTGTAGAGGGAGAAGAGGGTTGGTTTGTTTCATCTGTAGGGAGGGAGGGCTCTATTTAAAAGTGTTGTAGAGGGAGAAGAGGGTTGGTCTGTTTCATCTGTAGGGAGGGAGGGCTCTATTTAAAGTATTGTAGAGGGAGAAGAGGGTTGGTCTGTTTCATCTGTAGGGAGGGAGGGCTCTATTTAAAGTGTTGTAGAGGGAGAAGAGGGTTGGTTTGTTTCATCTGTAGGGAGGGAGGGCTCTATTTAAAGTGTTGTAGAGGGAGAAGAGGGTTGGTCTGTTTAACCTGTAGATATCAGTTGAAGCAGCAGACTCAAACTAACATTGAAAAACAACCGAGCTTGTGAACAAAACAAATGTAAATAGCCAAGAAACACGAGGACAAAGTGTCACTTCAGTAGACTTTTGAGTAAATTAGACCAACTGTTATGCAGAAATGAATCTATCAGCACTTCACCCTGCCAAGCAGTGAGGCTGCGCAAGGACAGATATAAGATTCATATTTATTTGTGCGATTAGCAGCTATGAAACAAAACAGCAGAAATACTTTGAAAACAGCTACTTTACAGCATTTTTCTGCTGTAAATCGCAACTCGCACATGTGCTCATACTTGACTTATTGACTATTTTTATTCGCAAATGCGAATGTAAGGTTGGCACTGTAGAGCCCTGCAAACTGACCACCCGCCAACGTGGCTGGTGAAATAGACATTCTTACCCGCCAATACCTAAACCTACCCGCATTTGGCGGGTGTTAACTTTATGCCCTGGTTGGGACCATGAGGGAATGAAAAGATAAATCAGAGAGAGCAAAGGAGGAGAGGAGAGGAGAGGAGAGGAGAGGAGAGGAGAGGAGGAGAGGAGAGGAGAGGCTGAGTAAAAGAGAAAAGAAGACAGATTGGGAGGGAGATGGAACGACGGAGAGATGGCAGAGAGAAACAGGGAGGTAGAGGTAGAGAGAGCGGAACGAGGGAGAGATGGCAGAGAGAAACAGGGAGGTAGAGGTAGAGAGAGAGGAACGAGGGAGAGATGGCAGAGAGAAACAGGGAGGTAGAGGTAGAGAGAGCGAACGAGGGAGAGATGGCAGAGAGAAACAGGGAGGTAGAGGTAGAGAGAGCGGAATGAGGGAGAGATGGCAGAGAGAAACAGGGAGGTAGAGGTAGAGAGAGAGGAACGAGGGAGAGATGGCAGAGAGAAACAGGGAGGTAGAGGTAGAGAGAGCGGAACGAGGGAGAGATGGCAGAGAGAAACAGGGAGGTAGAGGTAGAGAGAGCGGAACG
The DNA here is from genome assembly GCF_020615455.1 of Coregonus clupeaformis. Classification (NCBI taxonomy): domain Eukaryota; kingdom Metazoa; phylum Chordata; class Actinopteri; order Salmoniformes; family Salmonidae; genus Coregonus; species Coregonus clupeaformis. The sequence continues at coordinate 61,956,312 of NC_059211.1, read as the reverse complement.
AGGGAGAGATGGCAGAGAGAAACAGGGAGGTAGAGGTAGAGAGAGCGGAACGAGGAGAGATGGCAGAGAGAAACAGGGAGGTAGAGGTAGAGAGAGCGGAACGAGGGAGAGATGGCAGAGAGAAACAGGGAGGTAGAGGTAGAGAGAGAGGAACGAGGGAGAGATGGCAGAGAGAAACAGGGAGGTAGAGGTAGAGAGAGCGGAACGAGGGAGAGATGGCAGAGAGAAACAGGGAGGTAGAGGGAGAGAGAGCGGAACGAGGGAGAGATGGCAGAGAGAAACAGGGAGGTAGAGGTAGAGAGAGCGGAACGAGGGAGAGATGGCATAGAGAAACAGGGGAGGTAGAGGTAGAGAGAGCGGAACGAGGGAGAGATGGCAGAGCGAAACAGGGGAGGTAGAGGTAGAGAGAGCGGAACGAGGGAGAGATGGCAGAGAGAAACAGGGAGGTAGAGGTAGAGAGAGCGGAACGAGGGAGAGATGGCAGAGAGAAACAGGGAGGTAGAGGTAGAGAGAGCGGACGAGGGGAGAGATGGCAGAGAGAAACAGGGAGGTAGAGGTAGAGAGACGGAACGAGGGAGAGATGGCAGAGAGAAACAGGGAGGTAGAGGTAGAGAGAGGAACGAGGGAGAGATGGCAGAGAGAAACAGGGAGGTAGAGGTAGAGAGAGCGGAACGAGGGAAGATGGCAGAGAGAAACAGGGAGGTAGAGGTAGAGAGAGAGAACGAGGGAGAGATGGCAGAGAGAAACAGGGAGGTAGAGGTAGAGAGAGCGGACGAGGGAGAGATGGCAGAGAGAAACAGGGAGGTAGAGGTAGAGAGAGCAGAACGAGGGGGAGAGATGGCAGAGAGAAACAGGGAGGTAGAGGTAGAGAGAGCGGAACGAGGAGAGATGGCAGAGAGAAACAGGGAGGTAGAGGTAGAGAGAGAGGAACGAGGGAGAGATGGCAGAGAGAAACAGGGAGGTAGAGGTAGAGAGAGCGGAACGAGGGAGAGATGCAGAGAGAAACAGGGAGGTAGAGGTAGAGAGAGCGGAACGAGGGAGAGATGGCAGAGAGAAACAGGGAGGTAGACGTAGAGAGAGAGGAATGAGGGAGAGATGGCAGAGAGAAACAGGGAGGTAGAGGTAGAAAGAGCGGAACGAGGGAGAGATGGCAGAGAGAAACAGGGAGGTAGAGGTAGAGAGAGAGGAACGAGGGAGAGATGGCAGAGAGAAACAGGGAGGTAGAGGTAGAGAGAGGAACGAGGGAGAGATGGCAGAGAGAAACAGGGAGGTAGAGGTAGAGAGAGCGGAACGAGGGAGAGATGGCAGAGAGAAACAGGGAGTAGAGGTAGAGAGCGAGGGAGAGATGGCAGAGAGAAACAGGGAGGTAGAGGTAGAGAGAGAGGAAACAGGGAGAGATGGCAGAGAGAAACAGGGAGGTAGAGGTAGAGAGAGGCGGAACGAGGGAGAGATGGCAGAGAGAAACAGGGAGGTAGAGGTAGAGAGAGAGGAAGCGAGGGATGGGATCATTGGTGGTCCGGGAGCGATGCGGCGGGTGGATGGAGGAGGGCACCACCCTGAGAGAGGCCAGGGGTTACAGTATATGAGACTGTTAACCTGTTACCATGGAAACCTTAAAGACACACACACCGAGTGCTGTGCATGTGAGTCACCTGCTGTGTTTCCTATCCGTCAGTCAGATGTACTGTTCTCAGCCTCCCTGATTAGATTACACATCACACACACACACACACACACACACACACACACACACTACAGCAGCTGAATGGATGGAGCACATACAACGCATGCACAACTATTTTCTGTAAACACTCCACATAAAACACATATACGCTTCCTCAGTAGCCAGTGGTTATGTCTTTATCCTCTGTTTTCCATATTAAAATTGAGAATATTTATTACAATACAAAATAATAAAAAAAAATAGGGAGGATCAGCTTTAATATTGCAGATATATTTGTAGGTTCTATCAATGTAATTGTCTGCAACATTTCAATCCCCCATATATTTAGATATTTCTCTTCTTTTATTTTACCCCCTAACCCTACCAGCCCTTCCCTATTTGGAGTAAACTAATGGACAACAACACTTAGGCTTCTACTTCCAGCTTATACATACTACACTGCTCAAAAAAAATAAAGGGAACACTAAAATAACGCATCCTAGATCTGAATGAATGAAATAATCTTATTAAATACTTTTTTCTTTACATAGTTGAATGTGCTGACAACAAAATCACACAAAAATTATCAATGGAAATTAAATTTATCAACCCATGGTGGTCTGGATTTGGAGTCACCCTCAAAATTAAAAGTGGAAAACCACACTACAGGCTGATCCAACTTTGATGTAATGTCCTTAAAACAAGTCAAAATGAGGCTCAGTAGTGTGTGTGGCCTCCACGTGCCTGTATGACCTCCCTACAACGCCTGGGCATGCTCCTGATGAGGTGGCGGATGGTCTCCTGAGGGATCTCCTCCCAGACCTAGACTAAAGCATCCGCCAACTCCTGGACAGTCTGTGGTGCAACGTGGCGTTGGTGGATGGAGCGAGACATGATGTCCCAGATGTGCTCAATTGGATTCAGGTTTGGGGAACGGGCGGGCCAGTCCATAGCATCAATGCCTTCCTCTTGCAGGAACTGTTACACACTCCAGCCACATGAGGTCTAGCATTGTCTTGCATTAGGAGGGAACCCAGGGCCAACCGCACAAGCATATGGTCTCACAAGGGGTCTGAGGATCTCATCTCGGTACCTAATGGCAGTCAGGCTACCTCTGGCCGAGCACATGGAGGGCTGTGCGGCCCCCCAAAGAAATGCCACCCCACACCATGACTGACCCACCGCCAAACCGGTCATGCTGGAGGATGTTGCAGGCAGCAGAACGTTCTCCACGGTGTCTCCAGACTCTCTGTCACATGTGCTCAGTGTGAACCTGCTTTCATCTGTGAAGAGCACAGGGCGCCAGTGGCGAATTTGCCAATCTTGGTGTTCTCTGGCAAATGCCAACGTCTGCACGGTGTTGGGCTGTAAGCACAACCCCCACCTGTGGACGTCGGGCCCTCATACCACCCTCATGGAGTCTGTTTCTGACCGTTGAGCAGACACATGCACATTTGTGGCCTGCTGGAGGTCATTTTGCAGGGCTCTGGCAGTGCTCCTCCTGCTCCTCCTTGCACAAAGGCGGAGGTAGCGGTCCTGCTGCTGGGTTGTTGCCCTCCTACGGCCTCCTCCACATCTCCTGATGTACTGGCCTGTCTCCTGGTAGCGCCTCCATGCTCTGGACACTACATTTACATTTACATTTTAGTCATTTAGCAGACGCTCTTATCCAGAGTGAGTGCATACATTATTATTTTTATTTTTTCATACTGGCCCCCGTGGGAATCGAACCCACAACCCTGGTGTTGCAAACGCCATGCTCTACCAACTGAGCTACATCCCTGCCGGCCATTCCCTCCCCTATCCTGGGACGACACTGGGCCAATGTGCGCCGCCCCATGGGTCTCCCGGTCACGGCCGGCTACGAAGCAGAGCCTGGATTCGAACCAGGATCTCTAGTGGCACAGCTAGCACTGCGATGCAGTGCCTTAGACCACTGCGCCACTACGCTGACAGACACAGCAAACCTTCTTGCCACAGCTCGCATTGATGTGCCATCCTGGATGAGCTGCACTACCTGAGCCACTTCTGTGGGTTGTAGACTCCGTCTCATGCTACCACTAGAGTGAAAGCACCGCTAGCATTCAAAAGTGACCAAAACATCAGCCAGGAAGCATAGGAACTGAAAAAGTGGTCTGTGGTCACCACCTGCAAAACCAGTCCTTTATTGGGGTGTCTTGCTAATTGCCTATAATTTTCACCTGTTGTCTATTCCATTTGCACAACAGCATGTGACATTTATTGTCAATCAGTGTTGCTTCCTAAGTAGACAGTTTGATTTCACAGAAGTGTGATTGACTTGGAGTTACATTGTGTTGTTTAAGTGTTCCCTTAATTTTTTTGAGCAGTGTATATTGAGCCATTCCTGTTTCACTAGGGTATAAAAATTAGGTAACACGCATACAATATCCCTTAGTCATCCAACACCATGAAGAAAACAAAAGAACTGGCAGTTCAAAAGAGACAGATGGTCGTAGACCTTCATAAATCTGGTAATGGCTGCAAGAAGATCCACAAATGATTGAATATACCACTGAGCACTGTCAGGGCAATTATAAAAAAATGTAAAGGATATGAACAGTTGAAAACCTCACGGGTAGAGGACGCAAATGTATTTTGCCCCCCAGGATAGGGAGGAGGATGGTGAGAGAAGCAACAAAATCCCCAAGAATCACTGTGAAAGAATTGCAGGCCTTGGTGGCGTCTTGGGGTCACCAGGTTTCAAAAAAGCACCATCAGACGCCACCTCCACAACCACAGGCTCTTTGGAAGGGTTGCCAGAAGAAAGCCCTTTCTGACCCCAAGACACAGATGGAAGCGCTTGGAGTTTGCCAAACATCATTTAAATTATGACTGGAAGAAGGTGCTCTGGTCAGATGAGACCGAAATTGAACGTTTTGGTCAGATACATCATCGCATATTTGGCGTCAAAACAGAGATGCAAACAGGAGAGGCACCCTCAGACCCACTGTGAAATATGGTGGTGGGTCAGTGATGATTTGGGGCTGTTTTAATTCCAGAGGTTCATTTTACAGACACGGTATATTTGACATTAGTTATCTTATTTGTTTTTAGTCCCACCCTTCAGCTCCCCTCAACCCCTCCCATCTATCTCTGAAGACCATCCAGTCCCACCCTTTCAGCTCCCCTCAACCCTCCCATCTATCTCTGAAGGCCATCCAGTCCCACCCTTCAGCTCCCCTCAACCCTCCCATCTATCTCTGAAGGCCATCCAGTCCCACCCTTCAGCTCCCTCAACCCCTCCCATCTATCTCTGAAGGCCATCCAGTCCCACCCTTCAGCTCCCTCAACCCTCCCATCTATCTCTGAAGACCATCCAGTTTTGATTTCTAATTGTCATATATTTTTAAACTGTGCTTAATGTTTCTACAGACGTTCTGAACCTTTCTATTCTCATAGTTTCTACAGATTGTAAATTAAAGATGAATATTTTTACTAAAAAGTATTATTGTATTATTGATTGACTGACTACGGCTTTTCAAGTCACCCAGCAGTGCTTTTTTGCAGAGTTAGCTCCAGGTAAATGTTGCAATTCTTCAGCCATTCCTGCACCTGCAACTAAAAACAAGCTACATATGGACAGTACCAAAACAAGTGATCTGAGGATTCTGGCTCTTCGCTGCAAAATCTGCAGAGCTGGGATGGTTGTATCCCCATATACATAACATTCTATTGGTTGCAAGAACTTTGTATAATAATTTAAATAGAAAAACTCTTCGTTTTGAATGCGGCGTTGTTTTGTGTATCAGTTCATAAACCATGTGCCATGGAATCGGCACATCGAAAATCTCTTCACAACTATTTTGCAATCTATATGGCATAGCTGTAAATGTTTTGGTCCTTAAATGAAACTGGTATACTTTTTATAGTATCACAATTTTCTTTAACTAATTTTGGTCTTTAATGCAGGGCCGACAAACAAGTGTCTTACTTTCTCCCCCCTTCTACTTGCCTCTTCCATTTTGTGGTAACGCTGCAATCAGTTAGTTGTGTAATTTTGGATAGAGCAGACATTTCCATATCGGACAGCATTAAACGAGGGGGTGGGGGGTATCAAACTGGGTATTATGTGGGGGAGGGGGGGTATCAAACTGGGTATTAGGTGGGGGAGGGGGGTGTTCCCTAGTGTCAGTGTGTGTGTGTGTGTGTGTGTGTGTGTGTGTGTGTGTGTGTGTGTGTGTGAATGTCAGGCATGTGTGCAGGTGGTTATCTCGTTGCTCTGGTGATGGTCTCTTCCTGCAGAGAGAGAGAGAGAGAGAGAAAGAGAGGGAGGAGAGAGAAAGAGAGGGAGGAGAGAGAGAGAGGGAGAGAGAGAGAGAGCGAGAGAGAAAGAGTATTCCTGATGGGAGTGTGTTAATAATTCAGAGAGTAGAAATCAGGGCTATTACACGGCTGTTAACGGAGGGGAGTGGCAGCACCATCCATCCACCCCTCCCTCCCTCCCTCCTTTATTCTCTCACTTCATCAATCCCTCCCTCCCTCCCTCAGTCGCTCAATCACTCAAGTCGATAGCTATTCTCCCTCTTCACTTACAGTATCTCTCCCTCCCTCCTATCTTCTTCCCTCAATCAGCCCATCCATCCATCCCTCACTACTCCACCTCTTCATTTCTCTCCCTCCTCCTATTCTCCCTGTCTGAATCCTTCCTCCTTTCTTTATTCTGACTGCTCCTTTTCTTCTTGATCTTTTACTGTACACATCTCCTCCTCCTCCTCCCCTTCTACCTACTGTACACCTCCCTCTCCTCCTCCTCCTCCCCTATTACCTACTGTACACCTCTCCCTCCTCCCTCCCTCCTCCCCTTTACCTACTGTACACCTCTCCTCCCCTCCTCCTCCTCCTCCTCCTCCTCCTCCCTCACACCTCCCTCTCCTCCTCCTCCTCTCCTTGTACACCTCCTCTCCTCCTCTCCTCCTCTTCACCTACTGTACACCTCCCTCTCTCCTCCTCCTCCTCCCTCTTACCTACTGTACACCTCCCTCTCCTCCTCCTCTCTCCTAACCTACTGTACACTCCCTCCTCCTCTCTCTCCTCCTCTCCTATACCCACACACCTCCTCCTTCTCCTCCTCCTCTCTCTCCTCCCTCTAACCTACTGTACACCTCCTCCTCCTCCTCCCCTTTACCTACTGTACACCTTCCCTCCCTCTCTCCTCCTCCTCCTCTCTCTCACCTCACTACACCTCCTCCTCCTCTGCCTCCTCTCTGCCCCAGTCATATCCCCTCACTACTCCCCACTCATCCTCTCTCTTTCTCTTCTCTGGGCATAATGTGCTACTTAGGGCCATATCTCTCTTCCCCTCCTCCCTCTCCTCCCTCCCTCCCTCCCTCCCTCCCTCCCTCCCTCCCTCTCCCTAGTAGTATCAGAGAGCCATACTGTGCTGCTATAGCCCTCCCCTCCACTCCCTCCCTCTCTCCCTCCCTCCTTCCTCCCTCCCTCTCCCCTAGTAGTATCAGAGAGGCCATACTGTGCTGCTATAGGACCACCTATCTCCTCCTCCTCCCTCCTCCCTCCCTCCTCCCTCCCTCCCTCCCTCCCTTCCCTCCCTCCTTCTCCCTAGTAGTATCAGAGAGGCCATACTGTGCTGCGAAGCTAGGACCACCTATCTCCTCCTCCTCCCTCCCTCCCTCCCTAGTAGTATCAGAGGCCATACTGTGCTGCTATAGGACCACCTATCTCTCCTCCCCTCCTCCTCCCTCCCTCCCCTCCTCCCCTCCCTCCCTCCCTCCCTCCCTCCCTCCCTCCCTCCCTCCTCCTCCTTCCTCCTAGTAGTATCAGAGAGGCCATACCCTGTGCTGCTCAGGACCACTCTACTCTCCTCCTCCTCCTCCTCCCTCCTCCCTCCCTCCCTCCTTCTCTAAGTAGTATCAGAGCCATACTGTGCGCTATAGGACCACCTATCTCCTCTCCTCCCTCCCTCCCTCCCTCCCTCCTTCTCCCTAGTAGTATCAGAGAGGCCATAGTGCTACTATAGGACCATCTATCTCCTCCTCTCTCTCTCCTCCCATCTCCCAGGCTGTAACATGCAGGGTTATATCTCTCTCTCTCTATTAGACACTCAAGGGGAACAGTCTGATTCAGCCTCACTGCCACATTCACCATTCCCTTCATCCACCTCACAGGAGATAAATATACCCTCTCTTCCCTCTTCTCTCTCTCTCCTCTTTTACTTCCCCACTACTGCACTTCTCACACCTGGTGCCTTTCTCTCCATCCCTCTACCTCTCTCTCCATCCCTCTACCTTTCTCTCCATCCCTCTACCTTTCTCTCCATCCCTCTACCTTTCTCTCCATCCCTCTACCTTTCTCTCCATCCCTCTACCTTTCTCTCCATCCCTCTACCTTTCTCTCCATCCCTCCTACCTTTCTCTCCATCCCTCTACCTTTCTCTCCATCCCTCACCTTCTCCTCCATCCCTACCTTCCTCTCCATCCCTCTACCTTTCTCTCCGTCTCTCTCTACCTCTCTCTCCCTACCTCTCTCCTCTACCTCTCTCTCCTCTACCTCCCTCTCTCACTCTACCTCTCTCTCACTCTACCTCTCTCTCACTCTACCTCTCTCTCCTCTACCTCCCTCTACCTCTCTCTCTCACCCCCCCACCTCTCTCACTCTCTACCTTTCAATTCAAAGGGCTTTATTGGCATGGGAAACATATGTCAACATTGCCAAAGCAAGTGAAGTAGATAGTAAACTAAAAGTGAAATAAACAAAAATTGAACAGTGCAAACATTACACTCACAAAAGTTCTCCAAAAGAAGAAAGTCTATTTTAAATGTCATATTATGTCTATATATACAGTGTTACAATGATGTGCAAATAGTTACAAGTACAAAATGGAAAAATAAATACATATTACATATGGGGGTGTTTGTTCTTCACTGGGGTGCCCTTTTTTGTGGGGCAACAGGTCACAAATCTTGCAGCTGTGATGGCACACTGTGGTATTTCAAACCATACACATATATGGGAGTTTTGATTTGTTTTCGAATTCTTTGTGGGTCTGTGTAATCTGAGTGGGCAATATGTGTCTCTGATATGGTCACACATTTGGCAGGAGGCTAGGAAGTGGGCACATAGCCTTGTCTTCTCTTGAGAGCCAGGTCTGCCTTTCTCAATAGCAAGAGAAGATGAACAGCGCTGGAAGAAGATGCATGCCACAGCCCCTCTCTAACCAATTGTACTATTATGTGTGTTTTTCCGCAAGTATTTGTAATTTATTTTGTACATAATGTTTTGCATCGCTAAAGAGAGCCTGAATATCAGACAACAATTACTCACCCTACGAAGACTTTTTTCGAACGCAGGCGTATGCGCAACGGAGAGCCTCACAGACACCCAACAAGGCCCAGATCCCCGCCATTCGCGTGAGGAAGAGACGGAGATATCGTGGACGCAGATCCGGTGCCTTGTAAGGATCTCGACGAGCGAACAGCAAACCGCCTTTCCCATCAATCCTATTAGCCAACGTTAATCTTGTTGAGTAACAAAATTGACGACTTAAGATTACGGTTATCCTACCAACGGGACATTAAAAACTGTAATATCTTTATGTTTCACGGAGTCGTGGCTGACCGGCGGTAACAATGACAACATTCAGCCAGCAGTATACGCCATCGCAGGACAGAACGCCTGACTTGCAAAAGACAAGGGGCTATGGCGTCCGTGTATATTTGTAAACAACAGCTGGTAAACAAAATCAAATACCAGGCGAAGTCTCGAGGTTTTGCTCGCCTGAGTGTAGAGCATCTTATGACAAGCTGTAGACCACACTATTTACCAAGAGAGTTTTCTATCTATATTTTTCATAGCTAAATTTATTTACTCACCACAAACCAATGCTGGCATTGGTGATTGCACTGAATGAGTTGTACAAGGCCATTAATCAACAGGAAAACGCTATCCAGATGTGCAGCCCCTAGTAGCCGGGTACTTTAATGCAGGAAACTTAAATCCGTTCTACCTCATTTCTACCAGAGCATGTTAAATGCAACCAGAGGGAAAACTCTAGACCACCTTTACTCCACACACAGAGACGCATACAAAGCTCTCCCTCGCCTCCATTTGGCAAATCTGACCATAACTCTATCCTCTGATTCCTGCTTATAAGTAAAAACTGAAGCAGGAAGCACCAGTGATTCGCTAATAAAAATGTGGCTGATGACGAGATGTTAAGCTACAGGACTGCTTTGCTAGCACAGACTGGAACATGTTCCGTGATTCTTCAGACAGCATTGAGGAGTACACCACATCAGTCACTGGTTAATACGCGTATCATGATGTCGCCTTGCGACCGCACGCATATACCTCCTGCAACTAGAAGCCATGGATTACAGGAAACATCCGCACTGAGCTAAAGGGTAGAGCCGCCAAGGAACGGGACTTCTAATCGGACGCTTATAAGAAATCCCATGGTGACCTCCTAACAACTATCAAACAGGCAAAGAGTCAATACAGGTTCAAGATTGAATCACACTACACTGGCACTCTGACGCTGATGGATGTGGTAGGGGCTTTTAAATTATTACAGATCACAAGGGAAGTACAGCTGCGAGCTGCCCAGTGACACAAGCCTACCAGACGAGCTAAACCACTTCTATGCTCGCCCGAGGCAAGCAACACTGAAGCATGCATGAGAGCACCAGCTGTTCTGTGACGACTATGTGATCACGTGAATCATGTGAATAAGACTTTTAAGCAGGTCAACATTCACAAGGTCAAGAAGGGCCAGACGGATTACCATGGGACGTGTACTCCAGCATGTGCTGACCAACTATGCGTCTTCTACTGACATTTTCAACACGTCCTGACTGAGTCTGTAATACCAACATGTTTCAAGCAGACCACCATAGTCCCCGTGCCCAAGAACTCCAAGATAACTCGCCTAAATGATCACTCCACCCGCAGCACTGACGCCTGCAGCCATGAAGTGCTTTGAAAGACCGGTCATGGCTCACACGGCGTAATCCCAGAAACCCGACCCACTCCAATTTGCATATCGCCCAAACAGATCCACAGAGATGCAATCAAACGCACTCCACACTGCCCTTTCCCACCTGGACAAGAGGAACACTCTACGTGAGAATGCTATCCATTGACTCAGCCTGCAGCATTCAAATACCAGTGCCCTCTAAGCTCATCACTAAGCTATGAATCCTGGGACTAAACACTCATCTGCAACTGATCCTGACTTCCTGGACGGGCCGCCTCTAGGTGGTAAGGGCAGGTAACAACACATCTGCCACATTGATCTCAACACGTAAACACAGGGTGCATGCTCAGTCCTCCTGTACTCGTTCACCCATGACTGTACGCCAGGCACCCACTCCAACACCACTTCACAAGCTCTGTCGACGACACAACAGTGGTAGGCCTGATCACCGACAACGATGAGACAGCCTATAGGGAGGAGGTCAGAGATCTGGGCCGTGTGGTGCCAGGGGACAACAACTTCTCTCCTCAACGAAATCAAGACAAAGGAGAGCTTATCAGGGACTACAGGAAAAAAAGAGGACTGAGCACGCCCCTATTCTCATCGACGGGCCAGAACAGGTTGAGAGTCTCGGTTCCTTTGGTGTCCACATCACCAACGAACTATCATGGTCCAAACACTCAAAGACAGTCGTGAAGAGGGCACGACAGTTTGGCTCCCTCAGGAGACTAAAAAGATTTGGCATGGGTCCTCAGATTCAAAAATTTTATACAGCTGCACCATCGAGAGTATCCTGACTGGTTGCATCACCGCCTGGCATGGCACCTGCTTGGCCTCTGACCGCAAGGCACTACAGAGGGTGGCGTACGGCCCAGTACATCACTGGGGCAAAGCTCCTTGCCATCCAGGACCCTATACCAGGCGGTGTCAGAGGAAGGCCTCTTACAAATTATTAAAGACTCCAGCCACTCCTAGTCATAAATTGTTCTCGCTACCGCACGGCAAGCGCCGGTACCGAGTGCCAAGTCAGGTCCAAAAGATCTCAACAGCTTCTACCCCCAAGCCATAAGACGAACAGCCAATCATGGCTACCCGACTATCGGTACTGCCCCCCCACTCCATCCTTTACGTCATGCCACTGTTAAGTATTTATGCATAGTCACTTTAACTCTACCCACATGTGTTTAATACTCAATCTACTCAATCTAGTCGGTGCCCCCGCGCATTACTGACTATGCAACGTACCCTCACATATAGCCTCCCACTGGGTCACTTTATTTTACTGTATATATAGCCCCAACTGTCACTTTATTTTACTTCTGCTCTTTTTTCAACACTTTTTTTGTTGTTGTTTTAATTCTTTACTTTTGTTTAAAATAAAATGCAATTGCTGGTTAAGGGCCGTAAGTAAGCATTTAACTGTAATGTCTGCACCTGTTGTATTCGGCATGTGGAATTAATAAAATTTGATTTGAT